>NC_141043.1:4040000-4105000 GCF_052040795.2 Danio rerio
AATGACTCTTTTTGGTTACAATTTACTCAGACATTAGGTTATTTATAATATCCTTTACAACAAGGAAGCTAATTCTTGACATTCAATATTAGCCCTGTGAAGTTTTCCAATATTTCCCAAATGACTTTTAACAAAGCAAAGGAAGTGCATTGGTTATTTTAAATGTTACTCCATGCTGCAGCTGATGACCCATATTGTGAGTTTAAAAAAGTTGTGTGTTGTGCAGTCTGAAACTAAGAGCAGAGGTGTTTGTGGCCGATATACCAGTGTGGGCGTTTGCAAAGATGGTGTACAGTGTCGCTCTCATTTGCCTGCTGCTGTTGCTCAGAAAAACATGAGGAAGGTCTGGAAATACAGGCTCAGCCAGTGAATCTGATCAAAAAGTTCATGTAGGAAGTTACCATTTAATATAGCTTGGACCTGCTACTTTGACCAGCTGCTAAAGTGAAATGCTGCAGTCATCGTAAATAAAACAGAAGCACATGCAGCATGCAGTATAAAGCCATTGAAGTTTATAGCACCATGTCAGGAAACTGACAAGGAAATGTGTGAGGCGAAAGCAATGACTAGGTTTATAAACCAACCATATCTCATAAACTAAAAATACATGTAAAGTGTCCTGTTATGCTCTTTTGGATGCTCCCTTTAATGCTGTTCGTTAATGTAAACGCTTGGCAAAGTTTCTAAGATCATAGTATATTTATTTTTTGTCATGACAACTCTCAGAAAGATTTAGTACGGTAATGAATATGCATATGGTAATGTTGATGTGTTTGGTCTTGGCGGAATAGATCTGCTATGCTGCTGCTGCTTTGATTTTTATGGCTGAGCAGTAATGTGTGTATTTATATAGCGCATTTACCGTTTATGGTCATACACCCAAAGCGCTTCACAATCATGAGAGGAAGGTCTCTCTACACCACCACCACCACGAGTGTGCAGCATCCACTTGCATGTTGCGACGGCAACCACAGGACAATGACGCCAGTGCGCACACCACACACCAACTATATGTGGAGTGGAGAGAATTCAGCCAGTTCAGTAGATGATTGGGAGGCCATGATGAGTAAGGGCTGATGGAGTAAATTTGGCCAGGACACCAGGGTTACACCCCTACTCTTTACGAGAAGTTCCATGGGATTTTTAATGACCACAGAGAGTCAAGACCTCAGTTTAACGTCTCATCCCCCCTTCACTTTACTGGGGCATTAGGACTCGCACAAACCACAGATTGACGTCCTGCTGGCCTCTCTCTAACACTACTTTCAACAGAAACCTAGTTTTCTCATGTGTTCTCGCCTCCAACTACTGACCAGGGTCAGCCCTGCTTAGCTTCAGCGAGTAACCAGTCCTAGGCTGCAGGGTGATATGGCTCTGGCAAGTACCGAGACATGCTATTGCTAGTATATTCACAGAAATGCAATCTGAGAACACACTGCTGCTGCAAACATAATATATATGAACCCCCATAGCAGATCTAAACTCAGGTGGAGCTGGGGTGGAGGAGGGTCTCCAAAAAACACACCAATATTTCTAGCGTGAAACAAAATTGTGCCATTTAACATGCTAAGTAAGCTCATTAGCTGCTGAGGCAACATTAACCAATCACTTGTGCCATGTAGTTGATGACATAGGAATAGATAATGGCTGTTTCTCAATTCCAAGAACGCAGAGAACAGACTTGTGTTCTTGTGGAGAGCGGTCTTGCCAGGTGTCCTCGGAAGAACGAACTCAGGAGACCGCGAGGGCAGAGAACGCGTCCTTTGAGAAATGGGATGCTGCGTTCTTCCTGATGGTCACATGACCTTCACGCGTTTTAAATGGAAATTATTTAAACATTACAGCACTCATACAACGATTTATTGTTTTTCCCCTTTTCAAAATATATACTTTGCATAAAAGCATTATAAATATACTCTGCACAATATAAATAAAACACATTTTAATACAAATTTTAGTAAACAAACACCCTTAATGTGTTTATTCCTTTATTAAGATATTCATGGTAATGTTTACTTTCACCGTTTCATTTAGGGAAACTCCTGAGGTAAATAAGTGATATCTTTGAACTTTAATAATAAATCTAAATAAAATGCTGCACTTCCCACCTCCAGTCGCAATGACTTCTGGGACTTCCAGAGCGAGTTCGGTGCTCAAGTCTGCATCAGTGCGTCCTCGATATCAAGATCACATCCGGGAAGTTTCACGCCTCCTCCGTACTTGCGGTCTTGATTATTGGAACTGAACTTAGGCAGCTGATGATGACGTTGCACGAGAACACGAGGACGCAAGACCGCTGAAGAACGCATATTGAGAAACAGCCAATGTGTGACCTGTCAGTTTGTGCGAGCATATAGTTTCACGACCAAACTTTAAATGTTTTTGCCTCCCAAACAAAGTGATTCTGAAACAAATTCCTGCACAAAACTAGTTTTGTAAATAATCTGAGTGACGTAACGGTTGGATCAGTCAGCGATTTGATTTACCTTAAATCAGTGGTTCTTAAACTTTTTTCACCAAGTACCACCTCAGAAAAAAATAGGCCCAGTAAAGCAGCTACAACTCTGCATAGTTAAAAAAACGTGACAGATTACCTCAGAAGCATAGGCTATATGTCATATATAGCATATTATATACATAATTTTTGATAAATTTTGAAATATATGTAGCATGTACATGACATATTTCATTCCTTCGTGTACCACTAGAAGGAAGTCCGCGTACCATTAGTGGTACACGTACCACAGTTTGAGAACCACTGCCTTAAATCATTCAATTGTGTCTCTCCAGCAACTGCACACAACAAACAAACAAGGGAAAAACAGACTAAGAATCATTCACTTGTTTCCCATTTGTACAAAATAGCTAACTCTTTTTCTCCAATGAATATTAGAACCATAAACAGATCTCAGTAATCAAAGCAAAGTTTATCTGGACCACAAAATCGCCTTTGCTTGGCTCCAGGAACAGGGTTGAGCATCACTGCAGTAAAGGATGAATAAGTGTTCATTTTTTAATGAACTATCCCTTTAACTATACTGATTTTAACAGCCTACTAAATTCATTTGTATTTCTAGTGCTATGTAGATTGTGTTAAAGCTGCTAATATTTTCATAATATTTCAAATTGCGGGACATAGTCAGCATATCAGGCCGGCAGGAGAGTAGTGTAGAATGCTGGTGTAGTTCTAGATCAGGGGTGTCCAAACTCAGTCCTGGAGGGACGGTGTCCTGCACTGCAAAAAATGCTTTTCTTGCTTAGATTTTTTGTCTTATTTCTAGTCTAAATATAAAAAAATTCCTAAATCAAGAAGAATTTTCTAGACAACCAAAACACATTGTCTCGTTTTGAGAAATATTATGCCAATATTAAGTGAGTTTTTCCTTAAAACAAGCAAAATAATCTGCCAATGGGGTGAGCAAAATAATCTTACGTCAAAAGAAAAAACAAGATTATTTAGCTTGTTTTAAGGAAAAACTCATTTAATATTGGCATATTATTTCTCAAAACAAGACCATATGTTTTGCTTGTCTAGAAAATGCTTGTTGATATAAGAAATTTTAGATATTTAGACTAGAAACAAGACAAAAAATCTAAAGAAGAAAAGCATTTTTTGCAGTGTGGAGAGTTTAGCTCCAATCCTAACCAAACACACCTGAACCAGCTAATCTATCTCGATATACTGGAAACTTCCGGGCAGGTGTGTTGAAGCAAGTTGGAGCTAAAGTCAGCAGGACACCGGCCCTCCAGGACCGAGGTTGGACACCCCTGTTCTAGATAAATTAAAACTGATTCAGTTCAATTCAACTGTCTCTGTTGAGAGACACCAGCATACATTCATCAAACATCTGTCTTCATGGTATCCAGTGTTCAGAGCAGGCTGTGAGGTTAACAAAAGGATATCACTGACTGGTCATTAAAGCTGATTTATTATGACTCTGTCGGCAAGGACCTGCCGCCATGACGACAGTATCAACAGAGATCCACGTTGCTGTAACAACACGGCAGACGTCTCATCTGCTTGGCAAGAGACATTGTGTTTAATTAGCGGTGCGCCCCTCGACGCCTCCATCTGGCCTGCAAATAAATCGTGTTGTGTATACATTACAGCAGACAAACCTAAACACGGTATAAAGCAAGACCAACGCAAGAACAACGAGAGCCCTAATTGAGGTCCTCAACTTAAGCATCTAGTCAAGAGGAGGAGGATGCGAGAGACAAGGGGCCCTATCATACACCCGGCGCAGTGTGGCGCAAAACGCGGCGCAATAGTCTTTTGGTAGTTTCAGCTTGGCGCAAGAGTCGTTTTGAGGCGCTACGCTGTTCAAATAGCAAATGCATTAGCGCTCATTTGTGCGCCCATAAGCGTTCTGGTCTAAAAAGGAAGGCGTTCTGAGGCGGACCGCTGGCGCGTTGCTATTTTGAGAAACTAAAATAGATTTTTCTTTAGACCAAAACAAACCCGGTCTAAACTCCGGCACAGAGTTGCACCTCGCTTACACACTGCTTAATACACACAAGAGAGCAATAGGCAAATATCTTTACATTTAAAAAAAATGTAAATATTAAGGATATTTATAGGATATAATAAGAATAGATATAGAATATAAATATAAAGGATTAAAATATTACAAAACATATTATTTTCTAGCCTATATAAATATGAAAAATCACTGCTTTTATGTCTTCTTCATCTCGGGAGGCTTTTTCAGTTCATTCATAACAATTTGCTTTTGTATAATGTTATTATTATTAGCAGTATTATTTATTATATGCATATTTATATTTGTTTTATTAAAAACAAGCTTAGATTTGCCCACCTGTCAGGTTTTAGACCATATGGGGCACAGCATGTGTTTTAGGATATAACTCAGGTGTTTGAGCACATTTTGTTATTATTGTTCATTTATTCATTTGCTGGAAATTAGAACTGAATTTAGAAATAGTTTTGAAACGAATATTTGCGCTTAACAAACTAAATTATTTATTTATAGACTAATTGATGTCTGTGCGTAAAGGTTTCCCTATCCAAGAGCGAATGTGAAAGTAGATCCATTATCTCTCATTCTCACGCAGTAGATGCTCTGTTTAACAGTTTTCTGTTAAAAATTGTTAACTGTTTGCTTGTGAAATGCTCATTTTGTCCACTTAGACTTACTTTGCGTCCTGTAAATAGCGAATGCGCTCTTGGCGCGACGCAGCTGGCTCTTAAAGGGAATGGGAGATGAGACTCTGATTGGTTTATTCTCAAAACACACCTATAACTCATTAAGAAAATAAACTCAACCCTTTTAGACCATGCGCCACAGCGCAAGGCAGGTTTCCCATCCTTAAATTAGCAAAAACGCGTCCTGACACGCCCTGAAAGCGTTTGCGCACTGCGTTTTGCGCTCTGCGCATGGACCGTCAAAATAGAGCTCAAGATGTTTAAAATGATCTGACCAATGGGGTGGCGCAGTAGGTAGCACAATCGCCTCACAGCAAGAAGGTCACTGGTTCGAGCCTCAGTACATTTGAACATTTGACATACGATTATGTTGTTAAACTCGTAGCAGTGCGATATGGCTGTATAGACACAACGCACATCTCCCTCTATTGCTGATATACAGCCATATTGCACTGCTACTGGTGTGATATTGCTCATATTTAAAATCTCTACTTTTAAATGAACCAACTACATTAGCCGTGTCTGTCATGTGTTAAGCGCTCTCAGCCATCATCTGAATGAATAACTGTAGTGCTTCCACCAACTGTAGTGCAACTGTAGCGGCCGGTCACTAAACTCTAAACATGAGCATAGTACACAAGAACATTGCCTCAGCAGCCATAATCATTTTCACTTTTCATGTGAGCGTTATTACTGAGGGACTGGTATGTGTGCGTGAGTGTGTGCGCCTGTGTATGTGTGTGTAAAAGTCCACTGATACCTTATGAGCACCCCATGACTGGCCTTCATGTGATCTGCTGTACAGCTCACATAAGATCAATGCTTGCATATGTTTCTGAGTTTTTTTTTTTGATGAACCCTTTCCACAAGCCTGTTATGATGCGTTTAACGATCTTTAGCATCTTAAATCCTTAAAAGTTTTAAAAATTTAGAGTTTATGTGTGTATTTTATCATCTTTGCTTTAAATGAGAAAATTACTGCTTGTGCAAGGGGTTTCGAATGCAGCATCTATGGGACAGGACAGTAAATTTGACTTTATCATCTCCTTTGGCTGCCGTCATCAGATGTATAAATATATGATCGTAATTAATAAGATTGTCAAATATAAATATATATATATATATATATATATATATATATATATATATATATATATATATATATATATATATATATATATACATACACATACATACATACATACATACAAACACACACACACATAAATATATATAAATTTATTAATCCGGGCTCGCCACTGCGGAATGAACCGGCAACTTATCCAGCACGTTTTTACAAAGGGGATGCCCTTCCAGCCGCAACGCATCTCTGGGAAACACCCATACACTCTCATTCACACACACTACGGACAATTTAGCCTACCCAATTCACTTGTGGACTTGTGGGAGAAACCGGAGCACCCAGAGGAAACCCATGCAAACACGAGAGAACATGCAAACTCCACACAAAAATGCCAACTGACCCAGCTGAGGCATCTTGTCTCTCTCATTATCCTCCGCTTGACTAGATGCTTAAGTTGAGGTCTACAATTAAGGCTCTGTGTTGGTCTTGCTTTCAAAGTAAATTTTAAGATTGGATCAAGTGAAAGAAATATGGGTTCTGGTTTTCACCTGTTTTATTCAATGCGCCTTAGAGCAATAAAATGAAGCCCCTATAGGCAAACTTAATTTACCTAAGTAGATTTTTACTTTGCAGCAGCAGTTTTCATGTCATGTGACCACAATTATAATGAATGATCCGTTATAATCTAATGATCATTTTCTGAATGATTTCTGAATGATCAGCTGACACTGAACACTTTAATGATGATACTGTGAAGTCAGCTTTTTCAGGAATCCTCTAAAAACACACATTAAACACTGTTGTAATATGTGCAACTTTGATTTTTACATTATTTTATATCTAATTTATCAGTTGCAGGGAAACATTTTAAACATTTTTATCACCCCAAACCATAATAGCCATGAGTATTTACATTTCCAGCAGTGATCGTCTTAATACGCGTGTCTGGACTGAGCGGGCTCTTGAAGGCTTTAAATCAGAAGCCAGCAGCGGCAGCTTCAGGATCATGTGGTCTGGGCTTACTCCAGTCACAAGGCTCTTTATGGCCGTCTGGGGGTTGAAGTGCTGGCGCTCTGCTGACAGGACGCGACAGGGTTCACGTCAGGAGAAATCAATGAAAGCAGACCAATTACCCCTCATAATGTAATAAACCGCATGTGCTGATAATAGTCATATAACTCCGCACAATATTGAATGCAATTTTATCACATTACACTAATGTTTAGCTAAGAGGTTGAGTCAAGGTACATGAGATACGCCGTGAGAAAATCAGATTTACAAAGATTTATACTGGTTCAAACTGGTTTATTAAAAATTAATTTCCATCTTACAAGTTCAGGTTCTATATGTTCCCATAATGTTCCCTACCACTAAATGATATTATATTACTTTTTGAATGGTCTTAGAATATTTGAAACATCCGTTTTTTTAAACAATGTACTAACAATGGCTCTCATTAAGTGAAGTTTAGTTTTAAACTAATTTCGAGAGGAGCATGTGCTCATGATTGACCCAGCTGGTCCACATTAACTAATTATGATCCTTCAATCAAAGGATCCCAAATCACTATATATATATCCTCATTTCCTTTCTACAACTATCTTCGTCTGGAAGAAACCCCCCTCCTCCCCTTCTTCCTCCTTTATCCAGAATGGGCGGCACGGTGGCCCAGTGACTAGCACTGTTGCCTCACAGCAAGAATACCAATGGTGTTGGGTCCTCGCTGAGCCATCTGGTATTTCTGTGTGGAGTTTGCATGTTCTCCCCGTGTCCGCGTGGGTTTCCCCCGGGTTCCCCGGTTTCCTCCCACCATCCAAATGTGCTCTATATTATAGATAAAACAAGCCTAAACCTTTTTTATAATGTCTTACTCTCAGGAAGTTCGCCTTGGCCTCAGCAGCGGGGGAGTTTGAGATAGACCTGAGCTCAATCTCCACTCGCCCTGCAAAGGGGGGGAGCCCTGGGCTCGAGGATCCCTTGAGCTCAGGGCTCTCTCCCGGGACAGCATGCCAAACAAGCTATGTATAAATCATGAGCTAAGTGTGAACTCTTGAAGTAATAATTGTGTATGATTTCACATTTATACAGACATTTAAAGTTCTCACAAAAACTTTCCACCTAATTCAGAAGATGTGCATACACTCAGCCCCGTGCAGAGACTATCCAGGGGGCATATGCAGGAGGAAATTTTTGAAGGGTGGGAGGGGGTGGGGGTGTTGGAGAGCAGGTGATTGGGTCTGGTTGTCGCTAACTGAACCTCGGCTCAGTTGGCGTTTCTGTGTGGAGTTTGCATGCTCTCCCTGCGTTCGCGCGGGTTTCCCCTACAGTCCAAAGACATGCAGTATAGGTGAATTGGGTAGGCAATCAGTGTGTGTGTGTGTGTTTCCCAGAGATGGGTTGCGGCTGGAAGGGCATCTGCTGTGTAAAAACGCGCTGGATAAGTTGGCAGTTCATTCCGCTGTGGCGACCCCGGATTAATAAAGGGACTAAGAAAATTATTGTTTGCTAATATTTGATGACAGCTCCAGAAGAACATACTTAGTAATTTGGGATTATTTTGTTTGGGGGGGATTTTATGGTGGGCATATCTTATATTTTCACATCTCGATGTTGACAGATAACATCTTAAGACCCAAGGTGCTTTTTTACATGCATTTTTTTTTATTTCTCTTTGCTATTTGGGCTTATTGGAAGTATCATCTATTGATATGATGTCCTTTTAGAGAAAAATGTTGTCCATATATGTGGACTCGTGGTCCGAATTTACATAAAACGCTTTTCCCCGAATTTTTTTATGCATATTTAACATAGAATTATTGACTATCGGAGACTAAAAACTAAATATTTTCCCCTTTTGGACAGTTAAAAATACAGTTTGGGACATTTCATATGCTGCAAAACAGTTGCAGGATGACGCTGTATGTCTCTAACAAAATAAAAAAACATTCAAACTATTTTAAACAGCCACTTCAGAGCTAAAATGTGCTGTTCACTTAGAGGACTGCTTATCTGTAACTGATTCTGAATAAACATTCTTTATAGTTTTCACCAGTGTATCATTTTGCTATGACACATGTAGAAGGAATGAATGACTCCCACACTGTATGATTGGATAATAATCGGAGACTATGAAAAGCATTCCTAAGATTCCTCCTCTATGTGTGTGTGTGTGTGTGTGTGTGCGTGCATCTGACTTAATGGCAGCTCATGTATGTTGTGGAGATACACTGTAAAAAAAATGCAGGGCTCCACACTATTCACTTATGTTCTCCCAACACAAACCTATTAGGTTAACTTAACAAATGTAAGTGAATTGAACACAAAGCAATTAAGTTGTCCTCAAAAAATCTCAAGAACTGTGTGGTTTCAGCTCATTTTAAATAAGCAGTTTGAACAAGCAGAAAAATCTACATTTATTTCAGTGTATCTCTCAAAAGACGAGGCAGTGGTGCAGTAGGTAGTGCTGTCGCCTCACAGCAAGAAGGTCGCTGGTTCGAACCTCGGCTCAGTTGGCGTTTCTGTGAGGAGTTTGCATGTTCTCCCTGCTTTCGCATGGGTTTCCTCCGGGTGCTTTGGTTTCCCGCATTGTCAAAAGACATGCGGTACAGGTGAATTGGGTAGGCTAAATTATCTGTAGTCTATGAGTGTGTGTGTGTGAATGTGTGTGTGGTGGTTTCCCAGAAATGGGTTGTGGCTGGAAGGGCATCCACTGCGTAAAAACTTGCTGGATAAGTTGGCGGTTCATTCCGCTGTGGCGACCCCGGATTAATAAAGGGACTAAGCCGACAAGAAAATGAATCAATGAATGTATCTCTCAAATTGAAAGGGTTAAATGAGCTCAACGTGGACAAACCTGTTGTAGCAAGTGTGTGTGTGTAAAAAAAAAAAGGATGTTCAAACGGAGATGAGCTTTATAAATTTTAACCACATGCTCTTACGGCGTGATAATTATTCCAGTGTTCGCTGCCATGAAAAGAGGTTTGCGGTCATGTGCAGTAAATGGGTGTAGTTTAAGGGGAATAGTTGTAAATCTTTTCTAGAAACACACACGCATTCACTGACTTTGAGTGTGAGCATGAGGAAATGCGGTTTATCTTTGGGGCAGTCCTGCCTACCATAAAGAGCCATTGTTTTCTGCTCTATCAGCATGGCCTTGTGACTGCACAGGACTCACACACACACACACACACACACACACACACACACACACACACACACACACACACACACACACACACACACACACACACACATTCTCCTTAGTGAAGGACAGACTCTAGTATCATGACACATCACATTTGATGTCACTGATGCTAGAAACTAATGTCTTAAAATAAGGATGTTCTTGTGTGTGAAATCTCTTGATTGTGCAATAACACACGCTTTCTCAATGGCACCACTATGCTAATAGATTTGTTAGGCTTTATCTTCTACACTTATCAGCAAGACTATATGGTTACACTTTATTTTTAGGTAAGGTGGTTACAGAGAAATGATTCATTTGACTGCCGTGCCATTCATGCATTCATTTGCACTCGGCTTAGTCCCTGATTATCAGGGGTCGCCACAGTGGAATGAACCGCCAACTATTCCAGCATATGTTTTACTCGCGGATGCCCTTCCAGCCCTGTACTGGGAAACACCCTTGCATTTGCACACGCACTCATACACTACAGCCAATTTAGTGAATTCAATTCACCTATAGACCATTTTGAGGGATGTAAACAATAACATCGATCCTAACATAGGATGGGTGTTATGTACCCTGTGTGCATCTGGTGTTCACCTGCTGTGCTTTGCATTTTGACGGAGCGTTGTGTGCGCCTGCAGTTGCATGTCTGTCAACATTGGGATGTGAAAATATATAAACTGAATGTTTTGAGGATTGCAGGAGGGGTGATGGCAGAAATGTCAATGGAATGGAAGAGAATCCTGCCATTTTTATTTTTATTTAAAGTGTTTTCATGTATAAATAAAATAAAAGCACAGAATAGATTCACAATAAACAGCAAGAGGTGTCCCTTGGTAATTCTGCAGTATGGGTTTGTGTTTAGGGAGGATCGCCTCTTAAATGTTTATTGCCACCCTTCATAGAAAGATTAAAAATATAAGAGAAATACAGAAAAATACCTTTATAGGATGATAGCAGGATAGAATTGTAAAATGCGGGAAAATCCCGGGAAAAAACGGGAGGGATGACAGGTATGGAGTTGTAAAAGTTTAAGTTTAAGACATGTCCAAACTTAGTCCTGGAGGGCCGGTGTCCTGCAAAGTTTAGTTCCAACCCCAATCAGACACACCTGGGCTAGCTAATCAACTCCGCTTTCTAGAACCTTCCTTCCAGGTGTGTTGAGGCAAGTTGGAGCTAAAATCTTTAGGACCCCGGCCCTCCAGGACCGAGTTTGGACACCCCTTATTTCCTTCATGTTGACCCAACACAAATCACTTGTGTGTAACCCAGAAGTGTTTGACAGTGTGTAGTTATTCTGCTTTTAATAACCCGCCTCTCTCTCTTTCTCATCAGTTAATGAGTACCTGTTCATGGTTCAGGCCCGTGGAATCCAGATCCGTGAGAATGTGAGGAATATGGGGGCTCAGGTTCTGGAGCAGGTGGTCCGCAGTGCTTACAGCATCAACGGCACAGGTACGACACACTGATTTATTCCCATCATTGTTGAACAGGAAACACCACTCACCTTCCTTCCCATTAAAGGCATCCTGTCAGCAGCACTACCACATCCTCAGGAAATCCATGCTCATTCATTAAGTCAGGATTTAAGCTGGCTCCATTTAGCCGGTGGTGTAAAATACTTAACTTACCTTCAAAGTAGTTTTAAAGAGCCCCTATTATGGGTTTTTGTAAATGACCCTCCATGTAGTGTGTATCACAGCTCTAAGTGAAGTGAAATATCCAGCTTAAATCTGAAAGTGTTTAAAACTATTGATTTATTAATAAAAGAGTCGACTCCTACTTCGAATGAATCGTCTTGATAACGAATCTAACGTTTTGGCGTGACGTCAATACAAAACTCAAGCCTCGCCCAATTGTTGCGCATACAAACCCAGGAAAAATTGAAACCCCGCCCACAAACACTGTTGCAAAGGAAAAGAGGAAGACAAACACTCTAGCAGATCCCGGCTGAATCAAGTCATGAAGACGTTGTGCTCTTATTAGCTGGATATTATTGGAAGTGTGAGGGGGAAAGTTAATGTTATTTTCTCCACCCAAAGATTAAACTGTGAGGAGTCAGTGGTTGAGGTTTATTTTTACAAAAATACCTCAGCATTATAGCCCCAGCCTTGTGCTGTTACTGTCATTCTTCTGACGAAAGCTTAAGCATATCTACATGCTTACAACTGAGTATTCATCGCCCGTTTGGTAAAGGACGGATCAAAAAAGACTATTGATTTGTGGGAGCTCGACCGGAACTTTATCAGTACACAGTTCATGGACCTGTTTCTTCCTCCATTTCAGAAGTGTAAGCAAGAGCGATTAAGTTTTGTTACTTGTAACCGCTTGTACTCTATCTGGTTAACTCTTTATTTTCTTATATCGTGTCTAATGCCACGTTGAAAACGCACCGTGTGCTGCTTTGTTTACGGATTTAAATGCGTTTGTGGGCTTGTGTTCCACTGCCGTTTGTCGTTGCTATAGCCATCATCAGCTGTTCCTACACAAGTGCGGCGGTCAAGGTTTAAAATAGTTCATTATAGGGGGTGGTTGAAATTACAAGAGTTTTACAGGATAAAAACAAAACGGGAGGGTGGCGAGAGATGGGTCTGAGATACGTGAGACTCCCGGGGAAAAAAACAGGAGTGTTGGCAGGTATGCTCACATATACACTCTGCACTCTGACTACTTCAGTATTGTTGATAAGCCGTGGTGTCATGGCCACTCTCAAAACATGACCTTTTTTAATGTATAATAGGGGCTCTTTAAAAATGTGTACTTTTTTTGGAGTACATTTTTGTGCTTATCTGTAAACACTACCTGTTAAGTAGAATAATCAGTTCTGTGATTCCTGTCCATTTAAATGACACATAGGCAGTGCAAATAGTGGAAGCATTAAAGCTTTTAAAGCATTATAAGTGTCCTAGAAGAAGCTAAATCATTACAGCCAACAAGCAAGAGAGTGTTTAGATGATGATGATGAGGAAGATGTCCACTGTATGAGGACTGAAATCACCAAATGGCCTTAAACAGTCTCTAAACGCACTACAGAATGTTACGTTTTCACACAAACTTCATGTATTCTGTCAGTGCTGCAGGACCTTGGTTTGTGGCGCCACCTGCTGAATGCTCATAGCTTATTAATCAGGGGTCAAAGGTCATAGTCTAAGGGTTTATACAGTTGAAAGTAGAAGTATACATACACTCTAAAAAAGGAACATAACCATTTTTTTTAAATGTCTGATGTAAAGTTGAGTCACATTAACAGCTGAATTTTTTTAAATGGTTAAGTGCCTTTCAATAGAGTTTATGTAAACTTCTGATTTCAACTGTATATCAACAGTGTTCTCACATTAAATTAATCCTACATTTTGAATGTATTTCCCATGAATGTTAAACAATTTACACTTAGAAACACTCTTAAAAGGAAGCGACACTGATGTAAGCTACATGTTTAATATGCAGGGTATAAGGTGTAATTTTTGTCAAGCAACTGTACTTTTACTTGAGTATGAAGATTCAGTGCTCTTTTCACCACTTTCACTTTCCAGCATACTTTGCAATACAAAATAAAATTTCAATAAGGTGTAAGACACAGGAGTCAAACTCAGTTCCTGAAGGGCCACAGCTCTGCACAGTTTAGCTTTAATCTTAATTAAACACGCCTGATCAAACTAATTAGGTCCTTTAGGCTTGTTTGAAACCTACAGATAAGGGTTGGAAATAATCTCTGCCCTCCAGGATCTAAGTTTAACACTCCTGATATTAGAGGAATACACTTTTTCATGAATAAACTCATCGCTTTTAGTATCTCCCATGCGATATTTTTGTTTAAACCACACAAAATGTAGTATGTTGTGGTGTTCTAATACAGGAATGTTTGATTCTGTCATTTTCTAGACTACACCTATGAGTTTAACTTCAGCGAGACAGACGCGTCCCCCACTCCTTTTCTCCCGGAGGGCTTCACGTATAAGCCTGAGCAGGTCTGCCCGGAGAAGCTGCCCTCCATGAGTAAGTGCTTATGCTTCGGCTCTGTTCACACTACAGGCTTCTGCTGTGGAGGAATGTGAAATTCAGCAGTTATATATGCGATATTCAGTCATGACATATGAAATAAAAAAAACTATGGATACTGGAAGCCTGTGCTGGCATTTCTCCTGCGGTGTTGCTGTCAGTGTGTGAAGAGTGGGAGAAGAGGGTTGCATTGACAATCCAACACAACGGGCAGCACACTGAACACATTTTATAAGTGGTCAGAAACTTGTAAATAACTCATGAAAGAATAAAGTTGTGTTAAAATCAAACACATCATTGTTTTTCTTGTGAAATTCCCAATGAGTTTGATGTGTCACATGACTTTCTTCCTATTGAATAAAACAAAAGTTGCATCCAAGATGGCCGACTTCAAAATGGCCACCATGGTCACCACCCATCTTGAAAAGTTTACCCCCTCACATATACTAGTGTGCCACAAGCAGGACATTAATATCACCAACCATTCCTATTTTATTAAGGTGTATCCATATAAATGGCCCACCCTGTACAAGTTTCTTGGCTGGCCGCTTATGATCTGACCACTAGCAGGTCATGGTTTGTGAATCAGAATCTTCTGGTTGTGCTTTTAACAGTAGACAGTGTTGTACATGTTGAAGATCCAGAACTAAATGTTAAGAAACCCACAAGGAAGTGTGTTTTCACACCCTGTAATACCAATGCTGTTACAATCAACGTGAGAAATCTGTCTTCTGTCTGCAGAGGGCCGGCTGAAGGTGAACATGAGTGAGATCGCTCTAGACGAGGTGGAGAAACTGCTGAAGCTAAATGATCCGGGTCTGTCAGTCGGAGGCCACTGGAAACCCCATGACTGTCGCCCACGCTGGAAGGTGAGTGACACGCTTCCTGCTGGTTTAAATGACACACATTTCCTGCAGTTTGTTCTACTTCAGAAGTGTTGTGGTCTAAAAGCTACAGAAATCAGCCTGTTTGTTGCAAGAAGTCCAGTTATCATTGGGGTTACACCAAGCACGATAAATATAAAGATAAGGATATACAGTCGACACAATTATAAAAATAGTTCTGAATGAAAAACAACATCAGAGCTATAACAAAACATTTCAAAACATTTTTTCCCAGCTAATAAAGGATAAAATTGAAACATAAAACCAACCATCAAGGATTTCAGGGACAACACATACACTTAATACATAAATACACTTCCCTGAACATCTGCACATTGACATCCCCTATACAGTCTTATTCCAAAATAGATTCAATTGAATTATTTCCTCAACATTCTACACACAATCCCCCATAATAACAATGTGAGAAAAGAGTTTTTGAAATTGTTGCAAATTTATTAAAAATAAAAAAGCTGAAAAATCACATGTACATCAGTGTTTACAGCCTTTGCTCAATACTGTGTTGATGCCCCTTTGGCAGCGATTACAGCCTCAAGTCTTTCTGAATATGATCACACAAGCTTGGCACACCTGTCTTTGGGAGTTTTTGCCCATTCCTCTTTACAGTCCCTCTCAAGCTCTATCAGGTTGGATGGGAGGCGACGGTGTACAGCCATTTTCAGATCTCTCCTGAGATGTTCAATAGGATTTAGGTCTGGGCTCTGGCTGGGCCACTCAAGGACATTCACTGAGTTGTTGTGAAGCCACTCCATTGATATTTTGGTGGTGTGCTTTGGGTCATTGGAAGCTGAAAGATGAGCCGTCGCCCCAGTCTGAGGTCAAGAGCGCTCTGAAGCAGGTTTATACTGAGGATGTCTCTGTACATTGCTGCTTTCATCTTTCCCTCTATCCTGACTAGTCTTCCAGTTCCTGCTGGTGAAAAACATCCCCACAGCATGATGCTGCCACCACCATGATTCACTGTAGGGATGCTATTAGCCTGGTGATGAGCGCTGCCTGCATTTCTCCAAATATAACGCCTGGCATTCACTCCAAAGAGTTCAATTTGAGAATTTTGTCTGAGAGTCCTTCAGATACTTTTTGGCAAATTCCAGGCATGGAGTGGCTTCTGTCTGACCACTCTACCATACAGGCCTAATTGGTGGATTGCTGCACAGATGGTTGTCCTTCTGTAAGGTTCTCCTCTCTCCGCAGAAGAACGCTGGAGCTCAGACAGAGTGACCATCGGGTTATTAATTAGCCTTGTGCCTTGAGACATTCCTGTCTCGGAGGTCTACAGACAATTCCTTTGTCTTCATGCTTGGTTTGTGCTTTGACATGCACTGTTAACCCTGGGACCTTATATAGACAGGTGAATGCCTTTTCAAATCATGTCCAATCAAAGGAATTGACCACAGGTGAACTCCAATGAAGCTGCTGAAACATCTCAAGAATGATCAGAGGAAACAGAATGTACCTGAGCTCATTGTAGAGCTTCACGGCAAAGGCTGTGAATACTGATGTACATGTGATTTTTCAGTTTTTTTATTTTGAATAATTTTGCAACAATTTCAAAATATATATATATTTTTAAGATTGTCATTATAGAGTATTGCGTGTATAATTTTGAGGAAATAAATGAATTTAATCCATTTTGGAATAAGGCCGTAGCATAAAAAAATGTGGACAAAGTGAAGCGCTATGAATACTTTCCGGATGCACTGTAGTACAAAGCGATATTTAAGTAAGTAGTGCACTTATAAGTATACTACTAGTGCATTGTAAAAAATGACATAACAAGCAGTCATGACTACACACATGTTTTTATGCTGCTTTAAGCTATAGCCTTATTTCAATTCCCTAACCAGGTGTCAACTACATTGTTTAAGCTACGCAAATTTGAACTTGTTAAATATTTTGAGTCAGTTTGACTGATGTAAGTTGAGATGACTAGAAAAGTTCATTTAATTAAACTAAAACAATTAAGGCAGCAAGAATAGTTTTGCAGTGTACATAAATGCTAGTAAACCCATGAAGTATACTTAAATATATACTTCAACATTACTAAAGTAGATAGCACGATGGCTCAGGTTAGCAATGTCTCCTCACAGCAAGAAGGTGGCTGGTTCGAGTCCCGGCTGGGTCAGTTGGGATTTCTGTGTGGAGTTTGCATGTTCTCCCTGTGTTGGCGTTGGCTTCGTTCAAGTGCTTTGGTTTCCCCCCAATCCAAAGACATGCGCTATAGGTCAATTGAATGAACTAAATTGGCTAAAGTGTATGAGTGTGTGTGTGTGTGTGAATGAGTATAAATGTTTCCCAGTACTGGGTTGCAGCTGGAAGGGCATCCACTGTGTAAAACATATGCTGGATAAGTTAGTGGTTCAATCCACTGTGGTGACCCCTGATAAATAAGGGACTAAGCTGAAGGAAAATGAAAGAATGAATTACTTAAGTATACATAATAAAATGAGCTTAAAGTATACTTCTTTTTTATAGGGTACCCACTGATGGTGCAGTATAGGTACTGCTGTTTACACGTTTGGTGTGAATGACCTGTTAGCTATTGATATGCCTGTGCAGTGTGATATTTAGTAATTCTGCTGTCCCATTTTTCTCTAGGTGGCCATTTTGGTTCCTTTCCGAAATCGCCATGAGCACCTTCCAATACTCTTCCGGCATCTGATCCCGGCGCTGCAGAGACAGAGACTGCAGTTCGGCTTCTACGTCATTGAACAGGTCAGAAGAATAAACCAATAGTATCTGGATGCAGACTTTGCATCTGCAAGCTGAGACTGCATATCTCAGACTCGCAATGTCAGACACGATGCACTCAATGGAGCTAGTCACTTCACTGTGAGGGGTAGGGTTAGATGTGCACATTAAAAAGTTCACCTTGCAATTGCACCAGGTCCGCATCCAGAACCCTCTTGAAGAAACAGGTCAATACTGTTGATGTGGTGTGATAGTATGCTATTCTGAGCTCAAACACCCTTTCACATGGGGCTTCAGCGTCAACGCTTGACAGAGGGCGTGTCTGATGCGATCGTCATAGCAGCATCAGCCAATGAAATTAGTCAGCTATAGGCCACTGTCTGAGCTGGTGTGTTTGCATACAGCCAACTGATTGGCTGAAACTTCTGTCAGCGCTTGAAAAGTTGAGCAAATCCCAATTTCTGCAGCAAGCAACGCCTCTGAAGCTGCGGCGAAGGATCCACAATGCCTGACGTCACCCATCCAAAGTGAATGGGAAGCATTGAAGCTGACTCCCCGTGTGGCATTATTTTATGGCATTCACAAATACTTGATTTTGATTGGTCAGTCATGACATTTCAAAGTATGCTACTTCAAGAGTTCACAATTGGATATTGCTTGAAAATATAAGCAGGTTTGGCTTGATGTCCTGAGAGCTGCCCTGAGCTCTGAGATAATTGAGCCCAGGGCTCCCGCCTGGTTGATAAGCATGTAAGGGGGTGCAAGATCAGGTATTTCTCAAAAGATCCCGCTGCTAACAAAGGAAAAGGGTAGATGGGGTGGATGGGAGGGATTCTTCAAAAAATTAACTTAAGGGAGTAATGCTAGACAGCTGGAGCGAATGACACTTGTGAAAGAAACTTGAGATCTGAAAAAGTGTACACAGCAGCCTCTGATGGATTCTCGAAAACAAAAACTGCAAAAAACATACCCCTTTGGATGAATTTTGTGCTCTACAGAAATGTATACAGGGGTCATGTCATTGTCATCCGCTTATCTGGGGCCGGGTCGCGGGGGCAGCAGTCTTAGGAGAGAACTCCAGACTTCCCTCTCCCCAGACACTTCCTCCAGCTCCTCCGGGGGGTTCCCAAGGCGTTCCAAGGCCAGCAGAGAGACATAGGCCCTGTTTACACTAATGCGTTTTTGTTTTAAAACGCATAAGTTTTGCTACAGTTACGCCATCCGTTCACACTACGCCGGAGTTCTCGAGCGCCGAAAACGGAGCGTATTGGAAACGCTGGAAGGGCCGTTTTGATTCAGAATCGCTGCAGCTACGTCTCAGTGTGGATGAGGAAAAACGGAGACATCTGAAAACGGAGGCGGGAATGCTGAGATTCGCTACCTGATTGGGGCATTTTTTTGTCATTGCGTATCCTTCCCTTATTCATCAAGCCCCTGTCACATGACTATAACACATGGCTTTAACGCTACCGGAAGACAGTACCATAAACAACAACATGGACAAAGAAATGGGAGCGTTGTTTGCACTATTGTCTGTTTTAGTCACCGTTGTGTAGTTATTCATTTGTTTCGTTTAGTAACAACTCAACCTCGTCGTCTGTCCACAAAAAAAACCTCTCTTGCTTTCTTTGCCATCGCGTTTAATGTTCAACTGGCGTTTGTTGATCAACAATAACCAAATGCCGAGCGAGATGCATGCTTCCTGTTTATACTAGAACGCGCATGCCCAGAGTGCGCGAATGGTCACGTGATATACGTTTTTGGTGGCGTAGTGTGGACAGAGATATGTTCAAAGACGCTAGTGGGACATGTCCCTCCAGGTGGGACATGCCTGGAACACCCCCCTAGGTAGGCGTCCTGGAGGCATCCGAAACAGATACCCGAGCCACTTTTGACTTCTCTCGATGTGGAGGAGCAGCGGCTCTACTCCAAGCTCCTCACAGGTGACAGCTCCTCACCCTATCTATAAGGGGGCGCCCTGCCACCCTGCGAAGCACCCTCATTTCGGCCGCTTGTATTCGAGATCTTGTCCTTTCGATCATGACTCAAAGCTCATATATATATATATATATATATATATATATATATATACAGAGGTATGTATCCATAATGAGCCTGGATTGCTTAGTTCTGTGGCAAGTAGCTCCGTAATAAGCTGATAATGTAGGTGGTTATTTTCCGTAGATGTTAATAAATCTGTTGGTTTCATTCTGTGAAATCAACCGCCTAGATGTATATCACTTACATAACATTTACACAATCAAACTATATTTCCCCAGAAAACATACGGGTGTGGTTTTACAGTCGGTGTGACAGGAACGGCTTAAAGGAATTATTTGTGCTCAGATCTGCTGAACATGTTACTGCATGTGTCCAATGTCATGAACAGAACTGAAGTGGTGAAACGGCAGTGGTCAGAGTAAAACTGAAGGACAGGAAGTTGAACTGGTTTGTGTGTCCACAGGCAGGAAATGAACCCTTCAACCGTGCCATGCTGTTTAATGTCGGATTCAAAGAGGCCATGAAGGACTTGAACTGGGATTGCGTAATATTCCACGATGTGGACCACATTCTGGAAAATGACCGCAACTATTACGGATGTGGTGAAATGCCCAGACATTTTGCGGTCAAACTCAACAAGTACTCATACATGTAAGTCTTTATTACAGTTTATGATTTTGAAAAACAATTTTTTTCAGGCAGATTTATGACTTTATATTAAGTGGCCTTATCTACTTTGTACCTATAAATTATTCATTAGGTACAATGATTAAAATAAATTGGTTTAAAAACACTTGGGGTGAGTCAACTTTGTACTTACTGTTTAATGCAACTACCCAGTAGTTAAAGGGGTAGTTCACCCAAAACTGAAATTCAGTCATCATTTATTCCCGTTACTTGTCACAAACCTGTTTGAGTTTCTTTTCTCTGTTAAACGCAAAAGATGTTTTGAAAAATGTTGAAAACCTGTAACCATTGATAACCATAGTATTTAGCTTTTCCTACTATTGAAGTCAGTGGATACAGGCATTTACCAGTCTTCAAAACATCTTCTTTTGTGTTCAACAGAAGAAAGAAACTCATAAAGGTTTAAAACAAGTGTAAATGATGACAAAATAATAATAAATGATACAAATACAATAAATACACTGTACTTACTGTTTAATGTAAGTACCTAGACATTGAATAGTTCACTCAAAACATTGACTTCCACAGTATTATGCTTTTCCTACTATTGAAGTCTATGGTTACAGGTTTTCAGCATTCTTCAAAACATCTCTTTTTGTGTTCAACAGAAGAAAGAAACTCAAAGGTTTGAAACAAGTGTAAATGATGACAAAGTATTTTTGGGGGGGTGATCATCCCTTTGAGAATTGGTTCATTTTAATCTTTGGGTGAACTATACCTTTACATTTACCATGACCTGACCAGCTTCACACCTCTATGTTATTGTGCTAAACAATATGAATACAAAAAATACACTGTACTTATTGTTTTATGTATCTAGCAGTTAAAGGGAAAATTCACCCAAATCTGACAATTCTGTCATCATTTATTCTCTTTTTACTTGTCACAAACCTGTTTGGGTTTCTTTTCTCTGTTGAACGCAAAATAAGATGTTGTGAAAAATGTTGAAAACCTGTAACCATTGACTCCCATGGAATTTTTTCTTTTCCTACTATGGAAGTCAATGGTTACAGGTTTTCAGCATTCTTCAAAACATATTTTTTGTGTGTTCGACAGAGGAAAGAAACTCATAAAGGTTTGAAACAAGTGTAAATGATGACAAAATAATTATTTGAGGGTAATAATCCCTTAAAGACTGGGTTAACTTTCATTTTTGGGTGAACTATACATTTAAACCTACTATTACCATAACCTGATCAGCATCTCACATCACTATTATTATGCAAAATATTATCAATACAATAAATACACTGTACTTATGGTTTAATGTAAGTACCTAGTAGTTAAAGGCACAGTTCACCCATAACGAACAATTCTGTCATCATTTACTCTCCTATACTTGTCACATTACTCCTGTACCTGCTTAAGTTTCTTTGCTCTGTTGAACACAAGCATGTTTTAAAAAAACCTGTAACCATTGTCTCCCATAGTATTTAGCTTTTCCAACTATTGAAGTCAATGGTTACAGGCTTTTATCAGTCTTCAAAACATATTTTGTGTTCAACAGAAGAAAGAAAATCATAAAGGTTTGAAACAAGTGTAAATGACATAATAATAATAATAATAATAATAATAATAATAATAATAATAAATGATATGAATACAATAAATACACTGTACTTATTGTTAAATGTAAGTACCTAGTAGTAACCCAAAACAGTTCACCCAAAACGGATAATTCTGTCATCATTTACTCTCTTATTACTTGTCACATTAGTCCTGTACCTGCTTTAGTTTCTTTGCTCTGTTGAACACAAAAGATGTTTTAAAAAACCTGTAACCATTGTCTCCCATAGTATTTAGCAATTCTATGGAAGTCAATGGTTACAGGTTTTCAGCATTATTCAAAACATCTTCTTTTGTGAAGGAAAGAAAGAAGAAAGAAACTCATAAAGGTTTGAAACAAGTGTAAATGATGACAAAATAATCATTTGAGGGTGATTATCTCCTTAAGAATTATTAGTTAATTTTCTATACTATAAATCTACCATTAAACCTACCATCACCATACCTTGACCAGCATCCCAGCTCAATATTATTGTACTAAACGGTATGAATACAATCAATACACTGTACTTATTGTTTTATGTAAGTCCTCTGTAGTTAAAGGGGTAGTTCACCTAAAACTGACAATTCTGTCATCATTTGTTCTCTTTTTACTTGTCACAAACCAGTTTGGGTTTCTTTTCTCTGTTTAACACGAAAAAAGATGTTTGAAAAACCTGTAACCATTGACTTCCATAGTATTATGCTTTTCCTACTATTGAAGTCAATGGTTACATTGTTTCAGCATTCTTCAAAGCATCACCTTTTGTGTTCAACAGAAGAAAGTAACTCATGAAGGTTTGAAACCTCACGATGTTATGCAAATAATTTTTGGGGTGCACTATCCCTTTAAGCTCACTTATTATGAAGTATTAAGGGACTTCTGTGTTGTTGTGAATCAAGACCTCGCTGAAGGCCTCTCTCTGACCACACAGGCTTCCATATGAGGAGTTTTTTGGTGGAGTGAGCGGACTCACCGTCAAGCAATTCAAAAGGATAAATGGCTTTCCCAATGCATTCTGGGGCTGGGGAGGAGAAGACGATGACCTTTGGAACAGGTATGTGGATCTGTAGAGCAATGCGTAGAGTTTTGCAACACTGTGAAGTTATGATCCACCGAGAGAGACACTCCCTACAAAGTGGTCTAGCAGGAAATGTAGTGCAAATTTGCTAGTGATGCTTCCTGGACTAGACTATTTGTGTTCTACATACATCTATCATACCTACTATAATAGAATTAAGACTCAGCCCAGCCTGTTCTCACGAGAAAACGTAAGTATTTTACGTTTTGCCAGTTTAGTGGCTAATTCCGTTCGGAGTTCAGTCGTACAAAATTGTACGATTTTAAAAAGGAGGCGTGGTACCTAACCCCACCCCTAAACCCAACCGTCATTGGGGGATGAGCAAATCGTACTAAAATGTACAAATTAGATCGTACGAATTTGTACGAATTGATGAAAAAGTTACGAATTGTTGCTCAATCATACGCGACCTAAATAAAAACTTATTTTGCGCTCAACAGAAGAGAGAGATCGTTTTACCTAAAAAATCTGATTTTCCTCTCTGTTTACTAACACTCAAGTGCTTGTAAACTCCGAGGCGTCATTGTAAAGTGAAAGTCAACTTGTCGCTTTTAAAACAATGAGTTTATTGATTTTTTTAAGTAAAGTAACTAATTGCTTTTTACAGTGTACACTGAGAAAAAGTTATGTTTAGAATTTTATCTATGGGGTTTGTGGTATGCTTTAAAGGGCCATGAAACCCCCTCGTTTCAGCAGGGTGTTTTCACACCTCTACTTTGGAAAAAGTCAGAAAAGTGGGCGTGTCCAGCTCTGTTTAGGGGGGAGTGTCGGAGGAACTAAAGTGGGATGGTGTGGGAGTGTCTATTTGGGCACGCGCGAGTTTCAGTCAAAATACTCACACACAGGAGAAAGTGATGGTGTTTAACCTACATGGACATCTGTAGTCGAATTATTTGCCAAATTATTAAATGTTGGACTTTAACAGCAGTTTGGCTCTTTCAATCAGGGAATTCATTCATGCCCCTCGCGACAAACGAGATATTTGATTCGAGGAGCTGCTCTAAGCGTGTATTTTTCATGCAATGTTTGATACCGCACGGCGAATGAGAGAAAAAAAAAACTGCATTTCCCGGAAACTTAGATGCACACGGCAGGTAGCGTCAGAAAGCCGCGTGTGTTATTCCGGTCACAAAATGCGGTGCTAACATGTTTGCACTCAGTGCAATAGTTAACTTAATTCGATACAAACAAACTGAATAAACAAAGAGCACTGGTCGCTCACTTACCAAATCTGTAGAGACAGGACAATCACCAGCAACTAGAGCCGCGTCTTTATGAAGAGAAGACTAACGTTACAAGCGAATCCGTATCTCAGTGTTTGCAGATGAGAACAGCTCTCAGATAAACAATGTTCCTCCTTAGACACGTAAGTTATTGTTGTCGAGCGTCGCGTACACTGTTAATCCACACGTGACTCAGAGCTCTCACAGAGAGAAAATGAAAACGAAACTTAACTACAGCAAACTATAAAAGCAACACTTCACGCTTGTTTTGCCAACACAATGTGGCGTCTCTGTGGCGTAAACACGGTGACGCTAATGAATATTAATGAAGTTGCACAATAGAGCGCGCTGATTGGTTTGAACCAAGCCTTACTCATGCATTAATGCAGCAGGCTGTAAGACGTAATAAGACTCACTCTGGCACAGACGCCCAGTCTGCACGCTGGAATACACGCTATTATGTAATGACCGTGACGCAGCTTCAAAAATTTGTTTCAAACAGGAAGTACGAATTTGCTTGAAATAACGCAAAAACAACCAATTTACACTTTTTAGTGAAATATAGATGTCCTAATAGTGTTTTTAGCAGTGTGGGACACATATACGACTGTCAACAGCTCAAAACATGTGTTTTGGTGTTTCGTGACCCTTTAAGTAAAAATTATTGAAACAGAAACTATAGAAACCCTTTTGTTTTGTTTTTTCAATTAATTTAATATAAAACTGTATTTTGAATGAACGACACAGTAGTTTCACTTTTTTCAGTGTAGTTGACAGTAGGGATGCAACAATTAACCAGTTTTACTATTAACCACGATTTAATTCGTCACGGTTAATTAATCGTAGAGGGTTCTCCACACCTTGTTTCTGCAAGGAACAAAACTGCAGCAACTAAACAAAGTTATGCCAACTGTGCGCTAGTTTGTACACCAAGACTAATAACCACGCACACTGGACTAACTATGACTGAGGCTATTAACTAAGGCAAGCTCATGCAAGTTTGTTGTTTCCAATGGAGGGACGCGCACGCAACGCAACACGCTCACGATTTTTAGGTTGAGATGACAGGGGACTTTTGTGACAGCGGGAATTGCAAACAGCTAAAGTTTGAGGAAGAAGCATTGGAAAGTACACAGATTTGCAAACCCACTTAAAGTTACAAATAATGTCGCTGATGAGAGCAATCATGTGGCAAATGCCAGCCGAGATCAACCAAGTGTTTTCGGAGGGAGTGCTGAAAGACTCAAGCCTATTTCACACCGCAACCGTGAGCAGAGCGTGTTTTTTTGGTGTCCATGTTAACAGATAAGAGCTTTCATACTGCACACAGAAGCAGTGCGTCAGCACGAGGCGTGAGCGCCGTTGAAGCAGCAGTGGTGCGATAGTTTTGCCGGTCTTTTCACTGGGTCTTTTTTTGCTGGTGCATTGATAATGACCACAAACACATTGAATGAGCAATTTTATCCAACAAATGCATCGATAACATCCACTTATTTTTATATATTCAATTAAATGAACTTAAACGATTAGAACGGCAACAAATATTTAGTTGGATGCAAACTACAAAACAGAATTTAAAACTAATTTAAGCTAGTTATAAACTAGTGTGGTTTTAAAATCAATTAATGCAAATAATCGTGATAACCGTGATTATTTCTTAGACTATAATCGTACCACCAAAATTTATAATTGTTGCATCCCTAGTTGACACTTATGCGTGTTTTCCCAGAGTTCAGTTTGCTGGATACAAGGTGAGCCGTCCTCATGGAGAGCTGGGCCGCTACATGTCCATCCCGCACCACCACAGAGGAGAGGTGCAGTTTCTGGGCAGGTACGCTATGCCTAAAACAGCCTTGATTAAAACTTACTGTAGATGAGATTTCATCAGCTGCTGGGCGTTCAACTGTGCTATTTTGTAACCTGCTATTATGTAAGGTGTTACACTAAACTGAATTTCACACCAAAAACTGCCCACTGATTGTAAAATAAGACATTATTCATTGAGGAAATATCTGGGTTTGTCATCCCTACATTCATTCTAATGCAAATTATTGAACTAAACTCAACAGTTAGCTTAAAGCAAGCTCTGATTCGTGAAGAAATTGGTTGCTAAACCATCCTCGGATAAATGGTTGCACCCAGACTTATGAAATCCAAACGCAATGTGTTTCTATGTAAACTGATTGTGAAATCACAGTTAAAGACGATATTATTTGCCCTCCCTTGGAATTTTACTGTTTTCTTTAACTTTTTAAAATGTATATAATTAGGAATAGGAGGCATTGCACAGATCCACAATACTCAGCGATTTTCCATTTTTGACTCTGTCATTTTATTTTTATACATTTTTGTTTTACTTTTGTTTTTTTAAAATTCACCCCATTTTCTTTCTGTTTTATTTTTTTCTCTCTTTGACTCTCTGTAATGCAACTTTTTTAAATAAAATTTTATTTATTTATGTTTATTTATTTATTTATTTTTCTATAATTATATTCATTTTATTATATTTATATATGTAAAATTATAATTATATATATATATATATATATATATATATATATATATATATATATATATATATATATATATATATATATATATATATATATATATATATGAGCAATATCACACTCATAGCAGTGTGATATGGCTGTAAATTGGCATTGGTGGGAGGCGTGCGTTGGCATGAGGCCGCAGGCTAAGTGCCTTAGTGCCTCCATCAGTGCCGATATACAGCTATATCGCACTGCTACGAGTGTGATATTGCGTTTATACAACAGTTTGACGGCATAATTGTGTATATAAAAACAAAATCAAACCTGGAGAGTCTCAAAAACCCTTTTGCATGAGGAACTACTTTCTTCCGTGTTGGATTCAAATCATAATCTGACAGTTAAACAGTTGAGCGTGCGTCTTTTAAACTTAAGATCTGTAGTGTCTGCTTTTTTGCTGGCTGTATGTGGGTGGAGTAATACAGAAAGGGTAAAGAGGCTGTACTGGTGCTGATATTACTTAAATATATCACGGCTATCAGCCAATCAGATTCGAGAACCAGACCAAACTGTTGTATAAATATATATATATATAGGGCAATATATAGGGCAACGCAGAAGGTCGCTTGTTCGAGCCTCCTCTGGGTCAGTTGGCGTTTCTGTGTGGAGTTTGCATGTTCTCCCTGCTGTCACGTGGGTTTCCTCTGGGTGCTCCGGTTTCCCCCACAGTCCAAAGACATGCGCTTATAGGTGAATTGGTTAGGCTAAATTGTCTCTGGTGTATGAGTGTGAATGAGTGTGTATGGATGTGTCCCATAGATGAGTTGCAGCTGGAAGGGCATCCATTGCGTAAAAAATATGCAGTGGATGCCCTGTATATACAGTTGAAGTCAGAATTATTAGCCCACCTTTGAATTTATTTATTTTTTTTTATATTTCCCAAATGATGTTTAACAGAGCATGGAAATTTTCACAGTATGTCTGATAATATTTTTTCTTCTGGAGAAAGTCTAATTTGTTTTATTTTCACTAGAATAAAAGCAGTTTTTAATTTTTTAAACACCATTTTAAGGACAAAATGTTTAGCCCTTTTAAGCTTTTTTTTTTTTTTTTTCATAATGATTCCAAACGAATGTCCAATGTTATTGTCACTCCTGAAGTGGAAGTGATTTTAACAATAAACTTTATTTTCAGAAAACTGTTCAGCAATGCAAATAATGCATTTATCGTCAATTATGTTGTTCCACATAACTGACTTCAATGAGGAAATTATGTTATCGCAAGAAAATACCTTTTATAACATTATTAAATGGAAAAAATAATAGCCTAAAGTAGGCTAGCCTGTGTGCGGCAGCATTTCGTCACCGTGAATGAGTCGGACTATCTGGCTTCGGAATATAGAAAAACAAGTCTTTATTAGTAGTTTTTGTTTTCTAGTGATTTTATTTTTTGTCATTTGAAATAAAAAATGAAAATCAAATCATTTTTGAATTTAGCTTTTCCGTTTTTCACCATGTTTTTTGAGTGTTGTTTAGCAGAGGAAGATTTCAAAGCATAATACACATACCTGAGCCTGACGTTTAGGTCTCACTTTTCTTGTCTTCTTTTTTTCAGATACAAGTTACTCCGTAGGTCGAAGGAGAGGCAGAGTCTGGACGGCCTGAATAACTTGAATTACTCCCCTCTAGTGTCCCGGAGGAGTCTTTACACCAACGTGTCAGTGACGCTCAGTCGAGATCTGGCTCCTGTGGCCGATTACTGACAAAACACCACGGCAGAAGAGACACACGCCACAGCCTACAACAACAGTTGATGTTGCTTTATTTATATAGTTTTTTTTTATTTACTTTACTTTTTAGTTTGATTTTACTGAATATGGGGAATTCCACAGATCCTGAATACTCAGAGATTTTACATGTGTTTACTTTATTTTATTTATTTATTTCATTTGTTTTGTGAATTTAATATTTTTTTTCTCTCTTTTAGTTTTTTTCTTTGACACAAATTTTATTTTTATTTTATTTATTTTATTTTTAATGAATATGGAGAATTCCACAGATTGTCACTCAGAGATTTTCCATTTCTTGAACATTATTTATTTTATTTTTTATTTTATTTATTTGTTTGTGAATTCACCTAATTTTTTCTCTCTCTTTTAGTTTTTCTTTCTTTCACACTGTCTATAATGTAAGTCTTTTTCACTTTTTTACTTTTTATTTACTTTTTATTTTTATATATTTTTTATTTTTTATGAATAGGTGGAATACCACAGATCCTCAGTACTCAGTAAAGAGATTTTACATTTATTGACCATGTTATTTTATTTTTATAAGTTGTTTCTTTTCCTTTCTCTTTGTCTTTAATTTGTCTCACAATATCTATAATGTAATGTCTTTTTAATTGTACTTTATTCAATTGAATTTTATTTTTTTTTTATTTTTTTTTTTATTTGTAATTTTATTTTATTTCATTTTATTATTATTTTTTTTTTATTATGAATAGGGGAATTCCACATATCCTCAATAATCCGTTTCTTGAGCTTGTTATTTTTATTTTTATTTTATTTGTCATTTTTTCTGTCTTTGACACTGTTTATATTGTAATGTGGCTCTGGATCAGATCCGTCATGTGGTGTGTCTTATAATCAGACTTCAAGAGGTGAAGTCGCATGTTTACAGCATGAATGAGAAAAGCTATTGAACAAGTTCATGACAATTATGCTAAACTACTTGAGAATAGCCATTGTAGGAGTTGGGGGCGCTGCCCTTGTCTCTGCCAGAAACAAACACAGCGGGTTCTGTGTGTTAGGATAGATAAAAACAACAATTGCAGATTTTCATATTTATTAAATAGGCAGTAAGCAAGCATGCACTGAGACTTACAGTAGATGCTACTAACATTGTGTGTGAGTATTCGCTTATGAAATGTGGAAGCAAACACGCTCTTGGTCGGTTTAGTTGTGCAATTTAAAAACAGGCTCATATACTGGTGAATATCTCCCTCATATAAATGATGCTCTCTGTTTCATTTTAAGTCTATTTTAAGGGATGCCTCACTAATAAATGTAAATAAAATCTCCCTTTAGGAGTTACTTTTTTCTGTTGAACACAAAAGGAGATATTTTGAAAAAGGTAGGAAAGCTGTAACCATTGACTTCCATGGTATTTGTGTTCCCTACTATGGACATTTGCGTCATAGTTTTCATCATTCTTCAAAGTATCTTCTTTTGTGTACAAAAGAAGGTTTATAACCACCTGAGGGAGATTAAATAGTGAATAAATTTTAAGTTTTGAGTGAAACTATCCCTTTAACATGGACGTTTTTTTTAAAGGAGCACCCATATAAAATAAAATACTATAGTTATTTACAGTAAAAAACTATAGTACTTTTGAACCATGCTATAATGAAGTACTTGAATGAATCTGTTGTGGAAATTCTACGGTTGCTATAGTAATGCAACAACATAAACAAATAACCCAATAGTTTTCTACAACTACAGGGTATGTTATACTACATAACACCATTACTATAGTACTATAGTACTATGTTACTATAGTAAAACTGAAGTATACTACAGTATTTATTACAGTGTATTAGTTCACTATTGTTAATACGACAGTATGCTTGAGCATTCATTAACAAAGTGTTGTAAATCACTAATAAAATACAGTATACACTTTACTGTAGTATGTTTCAAAACCACTCTAGTATTTTTTCATGTGGGTATATCTTCATGTCCATGAATCACATTTTATTAGAAAGGGCAGATAAACATTGGACTAAACCAAACACTACACACGTCTGTATAGTAAATGCATTGATGTCTTTGGCTTATTTTACAATTTGACAAAATGCTAGTTTTTAGCCAAACTTTAATGCTTTATCCGTTAAAAGTCAACTTAGCAGAACACCAGCATATCAGAGCTAAAAGACAAAGCTGTATCCGAATTCGCCCACTACGCTCTCAAAATAGTGCATTACTTTTCTATTGCTGTATAGTTTTTAAATTAAAATATTAATTACCCTGCTGAAAAGTCCAGCTTATTATGGTTGACTGGTTTTAGCTGGTTGACCAGCCTGATTTTAGAGGGGTTTTCGCCACTTCCAGGCTGGTTTCCAGCCATCTTAGCTGGTCAGGCTGGAAAGTGACCAGCTAAAACCATCTAAAAACAGCTTGACCAGCCTGGTTTTAGCTGGACATAGCTGGTTTTGGCTGGGCTCCCAGCCTTGCTTGGCTGGTCAAGCTGGCTTTAGCTGGTCATCTCCCAACCTGTCCGGCTAAAACTAGGCTGGAAACCAGCCTGGAAGTGGCCAAAAACCCTCTAAAACCAGGCTGGTCAACCAGCTAAAACCAGCCAACCATCCTAGGCTGGTATAAGCAGGATTTTTCAGCAGGGTAACTAAAGTAACGTTTGTATACATGCCAGAAATCAAAAGTGTCTCTTACTATTAGACAGTTTGTTTAGCTAAGTGTTTTCTTGCTAACAGGTTCTGACCAGGAATAATAAATTTAAACTTTCTGAGGTGATTTATCAGCTAAACACAAACAAAATATCTCCTGTGTTTGAAGTGTTTGTTTCCATTGAGGGGCATGAAAAACTTCAATGGAGTGCAGCCTGATAGTTTGCCCGCTGAATGAATTTCCAAATCTGACCACAAGATGGCATCTAAAGCATAATCTTATCAGTGTATAGTTTCACAATACATTATGACATTAATTAAAGTAACGTATGTAAGCGTGACCGAAATCAAAAGTGTGTAGTTACTAATAGACAGCTCGCTACGCTAATTGTTTACCTGCTAACAGGTTATGACCAGGAAGTGTAAAATCTAAACTTTCTGAGGTGATTTATCAACGAGCAAACACAAACAAAATGGCTCATGTGGACGAAGTGCTCAGATTCACTCATTTCCAAAAGTGCACTATGTGAGGGAGCAGCCATTTCTAGTGGTCTCCCAAACCACAGTGGATGTTATAAAGTGAACTCAATCAATACCACAATGCACTGCAACAGTAGGCATACAACCCATGTTAAGATACACACTCGCAAGCATCCCTTTCTTTGTTCCCTCTGGGGAACCCCAGCTGCCATTTTAAAGTGCGTTTCACTTCATCAAGTGAATGTGGTTAGCTTATGTGGACATACCCTCAATCAAAGTCAATAGAGCGAGTCAGCTTTATATGTCCACTCCAGCACCTATATTTCCCAGAATGCAATGTGATTGTGACGTTAGAACAGTGTAGTTTCTAAGTGCTCAAGGGTTTAGGGCATTACATTTAAACCCATTCAGATACTCCTCAGAGGACACTTATGTAATATACTCAATGACACACATCCAAGTGAAGAACATGAAGGAAAGTTAGCAACTGTAGGGCATACAAAATTGCAGCCTGATAGTTTGTGCGCCAAATTTCCGCATCTGACCACAAGATGGCATCTAAAGCGCAATCCTGTCATTTTCATTCGATTAAAGTTACATTAGTACACAAAAATCTAAAGTGTGTCATTACTATTAGACAGCTCGCTAAGCTAAGTGTTAAATGGCTAACAAGTTCTGACCAGGAAGTGTAAAATTGATACTTTCTGACGCCATTTATAAATCAGCAAAACACAAACAAAATGGCTCCTGTGCACGAAGTGTTCAGAGTCACTCACTCATTTCCAATAGTGCACTATGCGAGGGAGCAGCCATTTCTAGTGGTCTCCAAAACCATAGTGGATTTTTTAAAGTGCACTCAGTCAATCCCTCAATCAAAGTCAAGGGAGTGAGTCTGTTTGCAATGCAATCCGATTGTGATGTCACAAGTGTAGTTTCTAACTGCTCGATGTAATGCTGTAATGTACTCAATGACGTACATTTGAAGTTAGCAATTAAAGGGCATAAAAAAAATGACAGTTTGCGCGCCGAATGAATTTCTACGTTTGACCACAAGATGGCATCTGAAGTGCACTCCTATCAGTGTAAAGTTTCAAAATAAAGTATGATTTAATTAATGATTAATGATTTAATTTAACGTTTGTTTATGTGACAGAAATCAAAATTGTTTCATTACTGAAACAGCTAGCTAAGCTGAGTATTAAATTACTATCTGACCAGGAAGTGTAAAATCTAAGGCTGCGTTCGAAACCCCATACTTCCATACTATATAGTACGCTAAAATCAGTATGCAAGCCGAGTAGTATGTATAAATTCATCGAATTCGAAAATCAGTATGCGAGAAATACCCGGATGACTTACTACTTGTGGCGAGATTCTGGAGTGCGCATCCCATGATGCCCCAAGAGAGAATTCATGAATGGGAGTAAAGCGACGCAATTGACGCAAGTAGGTCACGTGAACATGACAAAATGTCGGATGTAGTACGTCCGAATTCCATTCATACTTTTTACATTCATACTGTATAGAGCGTACTTTTCTAATGTCCGAGTAGTACGTTTAAATTCAAATGCAGTACCTACTGAGTAGTAGGCGGTTTCGGACGCAGCCTAAGTCTTCCGAGGCAATTTATCAACCAGCAAAAAACAAACAAAATGGCTCCTGTATACTTGAATTCACTCACTAGTTTCATTCACTCCTTTCAGTGGACTATATTAGTGGGCTGAGAAGTGAATGAGGGTATAGGAGGCGATTTCGGATACAGCAATAGACTAAAATCTAGCAACCATACACAAACCACCGCAATACCAGCAAAAGCTCTAAGTGGGACTTTTGGAAAATGAGTTGCAGGAAGTACAGCATAATCTTGGCTTGTTCTGCTGCCCATTTGAAACGCTGCTTTTCTGTGTGGTTTTGTGCTGACGGATGGGCTTTTACTGCGGTCGCCCTATAGATGTTGTGTGAGTGTTTTCAAGCCATTTTCCATTCTTGCATTGTGTGCTGCCACTCATAGTGAAAACAAGACGAGCGTGTGTTACATATATTAAAAAAATAACAATTTTTATTACAGCCAATAATTAACATTCTTTAATTGCGAGTGTTATTGCCGGTTCATCTAAAACATTTCACACAGTAGACCAAACGTGCACGCTTTGGGCCTCATTCATGAAACATAATTTGTATTGTATATGTATTGTCACATTTTTTCTGACAGCATTGAAAGGAACACCAGTCTTTTTTTGGGGGGAAATATGTTAAAAACAGCTCACGGAGAGTTAAAAAGCTGAGTTTTTCCATTGAGAAATCCATTCAGCCGAAATCCCTGTTTGGCGTGAGCATGTTTAGCTTAGCATAAATCACTGAATCGCATTGAAAAATAAAACGACTAGATGGAGCTGTAAAATTAGCCTGTTTCCTAAAAAGTCGAGTGTTCCCTGTGCAAATCTTCTAAATATGATGACTGAAGACTGAATTTCTGCTATTAGTTATGAAAACATTATTGTCGGTTAACATTATAGTGATAATAAGCTGTTCCATTTAAACGAATAGGTCAAAGAATAAATAATTTTTACCCTGTACACTGTTATATCATTAAAAATATTTGATTTAAGCATTTTTATAATAATGTACATTCCAAAATAGTACAAAAAACAAACTGTATAAACATATCGAGCCAACTATCAATCAAAATAATATGTTTAATATATGCTAATTTTTAAAATAATAAATATCAAATTAATAGTACAGTATCATACTAGTACAGGTCAGGATAAGTGTTGTGCCTTTTTTTACAGTGACTGTGGAACGTTACTAATTTCAAGTTTCTTAAAACATTCAAGTATTTTCATAAATACAACATGCTTATTTTTTACATGTAGAAAAGAGCGTTTTTAAACTTGACTCCGAAGTTGTGTCCACCGAAGTGTTTTTTATTTTTTATTTAAGATTAGCATTTGTTCCCCATCTAGGGAACTTCAACACTGCGTCTAACCAGAACGCTAGGGGAACACCTAGCATACTGGTTAGAGGCAGTGTCTCGTTCCCTCTCGGGTAACTATGGTTGCATACGTAACCCGAGACGTTTTTATGAAGCCTCTAAAGTGACAAGCAAAAAAAAAGACTTTCGTGTGCGCACGTTATATCATGTCATGCGCATGCGATACTAACCCCACAATGTCAAAAATGTTAATATTAGGTTAGACTCAGGTCATGACGTCAGGTGATCAAAATTCTATGTGTAGCCAGCATCTAAAGACAATGTTAGTTTAATGTCCAATAATGACGCCAAATGGCGTCGGTATTTGGTTGGTTTTAAAAGTGATTTAAGGTTTGTTCAAAAGAGACCAAAATGACAAGCCCACATCTTAAACCAACGTCACATTGACGTCCAATACTGACATTTATTAGTCAGGTATGACAATCTAACATCTGATAGACGTCATATTGGTAATGTCCACACAACGTTAAGCTGTAATATCACTAAACATTGATATTTGGTTGATATTAGGTTGGTTTTAGGTTGGACATTGATGTCTGTCTGATGTTAGGTTCTGACGTCAACCCGATTTCCATTTCCAAACAAAATGTCACACATCCCTACGATGTTGGGGTACAGCGTCAACCTGACGCAATGTTGACATTCTGAGCCTGCTTGGGTATATTTATATCATGCGCACGCGATGTTATGTCAAGCGCACAGAACTGCAAATATGCAGATATTATAAAAATCTATCGATAAACACACCTTCTGCTCTCGCTCTGCATAGCTGTTTGCTGAAATGACAAACGAGTTGAAAACAGCGCAGTGGAAATCTGCCCCTGTTTTCATATCAAAATTAAAGAGGACTGAGTCGATAATTTAGTAGTGTACAGTTCATGAGCTAATAGCAAAACTTTTAGGGGGGCTAAAATAACCCCCAGTAGGTTTTAGAATTTTACCTGAACATTACAGTGAAACATCATTCAGTTGACTTGTCGTGATCTCCGAAAAACTCTCATGAAATTTTCGGTCATCAGGGGGCGGGGAAGGTGCAAGTTAAACAAAAATGCACCACTTACAACAAATTAAAATGTGAGCTATAAAACACATTTGGTATACAGTTGAAGGGGAAGCAAATACACAAAATTAGGGACACCCAATCAGCAAAACAAGTGAGTATACCGAGGGTATATTTTTGATTGAATCAATTATTAATCCTCAGAAGTCCTAATACCCAAACAGCTCGCGGAAAAAAGTAAGCCTACGGAGCATACGTGCGCATAACCCGACTATGCCACTGACGCACACAATACGTATGTATCCCATGCACACAATATGGAATCATGCGTGCATGTAAATGTCTTCATTATTATTATTTTTTGCACATGCCACTTTAGAACCTCCATAGTTTTCCGTTGCTAACGCTGAGCGCTCAACGTTTTTACAGCCATTGCAAGAGCAGCGCACATCAGTGTCAATTTTTAGCTAGCTGTCCAATCACAGTGGACAAGGGGCGGGACAATACCATGCAAATATCAACAGATAATCTGCTATAGGCTTGTAATGGTGCAGCGGGCATACCTGTATCATAGCAACCGACTGAAAAAAAAATGCTGTGCTGCAAAAATGCTCACACCAGAGCTTTTTTGCCGTTTCTGTACCGTAAAAATAAACGCTTCGGTGGACACACAACTTAATGCAAATAACTGATTTAACTACTTACACAGAAATTCACTCTTCTGTTGTTCGATAAGGCTCCTAATCAATCATTTATGAAGCATAAATGAGGCCCTTAGCTTTTCTTTCTACCATTACAGCACATGATCATCGCACGTCTTTATGTGCATTAGAGACTCTATAAATGTGTTTGTGTGCGTTCATCAAACCAGAGGCTGGTCCTCATATTTATTCATCCTTTTATGAACACATTTGTTTGTTTTTGAATAGTTTTTTTTCACAATTTCTTATTTCCTTATCTTATTTTAAAGTGGAGGGAAACAGATCAAGTACGATAACTGTGATGCAAAAGCAAGCACTGAAATCTGTTTGTCCTCATGTATATCCAGTGTGAGGCCGTTGTTGGGAAGTTTGTGTTTCGTATGACGACACGAGAGAGCGGGACGTTACAGAGACCCTGCTCAGCGCGCACACAATTCACTGATATAACCAATGGTGCTCGTCTCACGTAAAAAAACACTGTTCCTCTGGCAGAAAATGATACGGGACAGAAACTACTTACACTCTTCCTGATTGTCATGTAGCAGTGAATGGTGTTGGGCAGGATGTGCGCTGAGTGGCTCCTCTATAACGCTTGGTTCTCTCTGTGTTTGACGCTCGTGGAGTTTTTGTGCCAATGTTTGGGGTCTTTTTCTATTAATCTCGTATAGCAGTGAACAGATGATACACAGCGTCCAAGTTGCCATTTAATGTAATTCCAATGCAATCTCACGGCATTTCGTAACTTTTTGATTTAGTGGCTAATTCGTATGAATTCATACGATCTAATTCGTACAATTTAGTACAATTTGCTCATCACTAGGGCCAGACGGAATCTGCGGACGTTTTTTGCTATTTCTGCGGAGAATTTTGGTAAAAATCTGCGGAATTATTTTGTGGGTATCCAGCAGAATATCATAACTAAAACCTTAATATATTAAATAAAAAGTAATAAATTACTGAATAAAAACTGAATAAATTCAGATTTACACATTTACTCAAGTAAATAAACAGAATTAATAATGGGCTAAAAATCTGCAGAAATCTGCGGAATTCTGCGGAATTCTGCGGAAAATCTGCAAAAAATCTGCGGAATTCTGTGCGCGCAGATTCCATGTGGGCCTACTCATCACCCAGTGACGGTTGAGTTTAGGGGCGGGGGGGATGTCACGTCTACTTTTTAAAATCTTACATTTTTGTACGACTCAACGAATTCGCACGAATTGTACGAATTCGTACAAATTAGCCACTAAACTGACAAAACGTAAAATACTTATGTTTCCTCTTGAGATCAGGTTGATAATTCCAACATGAAGCCACCAATTTAAATATCAAATGACAAAAAAAAGAGGCAATTCACATGGAAAATAAAGTATTTGGATATATTTTTAAAGAAAATCAGTTAAAAAGTTGATGTTAACGCTTAAAGTTGGTTTTGTTTATAAGTTATAAACGATATCTCATACCTATACGAAGTGTTTTCATTTAGTGGCTAATTTGTATGATCTTATTCGTATAATTTAGTACAATTTGCCCAATGACAGTTGAGTTTAGGGGTGTGGTTTGATGCCACGCCTTCCTTTAAAAAAACATTTTTATAGGACTAAATTCTTACAAATTAGCCAGAAAACTGACTAAATGTACAATTTTTGTTTCCTCATAAAATGTTTTTTTTGTTTTTTTTTCGTTGGAATAAATCCAGGCCTTATCAAACAGGAATTCTGTACAAATCAACTTACATTTTCAGTTGTACAGGACTGTTTTTGTTGTTGTTTGTTGGGGGGGTTGGTTGATTGTTTTTTTAAACGTGATGTCTATTTCTGTCAGTTCATTTTAAAGGGTCATTTTGTTTTGTTTTGCTTTGTTTTTATACAGAATTCATATCATATTTAATTCAATGAGATCAATTTTTGACAGAATTTTATTTCTATTAATTGAATCTGGAGCATTTCATTTTTTTATGTACAGAATTCCTGTTTGATTACTTGGTTCTAAATTTGCACAGCCTGTAAAGTGATGTGCAAAAATAAATAATGAAGACTTTTGCTTGCACATGTGATACGTATTATGTATGTCTGTCAGTGTTGGGAGTAACACATTACAAGTAACGTGAGTTACGTAATAATAGTAACTAAGTAACAAGAAAAGTGACATTACTTTTAAAACATAAGTAATAATATTTGAGTTACTTTTTAGTTTAGTTAATTATCTTTTACAAAATAAATAGCTGAATTAAAATTAAAGTAGTTACAATGGATCCCACAGTCAATGAGAGAATGTGTTCGTTATTCTGAACGCACTACATTTCACAATTTACATGGAAAATAAAGTATTTGGATATTTTTTTTAAGAAAATCTGTTAAAATGTAGATGTTAACGAATTCGTACGAAATAGCCACTAAACTGACAAAACGTAAAATACGTTTCCTCGTCAGATTAGGCTTGTATTTTTTGTTTTTTCTATTTTGTCGAATTAAATCTAGCCTAGCATTGTTTAATTTACATTTTAAAAGAAGATGCAGTAGTGAGGGTCGTGTGTGTGTATAGCAGGTGTGTGTGCGGACCCCATCATTGGCACGCTCCAGTCCACTCAATCACCCATTCTGCTCCAGTTGAAATGACAGGGAAAAGCATCCCTTGAACAACTGGCTGCCTTAAAACCTATTAATTTATTCAATATAATCGCGTTTTTATTTTTATAAGCAATATATTTAAACATGTTAATGCGTTTATTCACTTGTGCGCATTGTGTAGTGTGTTTTGAAAAAAATAACATGTCATGTAAAGGATTTTCTGCATCCCTTTAGTCAGATGATGATTGGTGCCATTGACCTCTTTGTGAATGCCATGAGCTGTCTTTATTCACTCCAACATTTGTTTTTTATCATAACAGGCCTTAAATACTGTTTTAGTTGTTGTGATGTTAAAGATGCTCCTCTGACATCATGATGTTTATGTCTTAGTAGATGTTTTGTTGGCCAAACACAGTTTTTCCTCAGAAACGCAAACCTCAAAACTCACGCAGCATTATCTGTAGGTTATCTGGAATGTGGAGGAAATAAATGCTGTGGTCGTCAATAAGGAGATCAGCAGCTCTCCTTGAAGTAAAGCCATCTGCCACTTGTACAACACACATCTCGGCCTTAGTGTTTGTGTATCGACATATCTTTGAGTATAGACACACTTTCTATGATGTGCGATCTTTTGTTTTCTATTATCATTGTTGAAATGACTGAAGTACACCAATAAAATTACGTTTAAGCAATATCTTTTGTAGTCTTGAGTGTGTTATTTGATACATTTCTAAAAAAAAAAAAAGAAACGTATTTTTTATTTATTTGATACGTCTTCCTTGATTGATGAGATTAAAATGGATGACTAATAATTTCTTAAAGTTAAATGCCAGTAAAACCGAAGCCCTTTTGGTTGGCTCAAAATCTGTTTTATCCAAAGCTCAATCTTTTACCCTGTTTGTTGATAACTCCCCAGTCAATTTCTCAACCCACGTGAAAAGTCTTGGGGTTATACTGGATGGCATGCTCTCATTTAGTTCTCAAATTAGTGATATCTTGGATCCAACTTTTGTTTTTTCAATAGGAAGAGGCTCATTTAACAAATCAAACTTATTGGGAATTTCACAAGAAAAACAATGGTGTGCTTGGTTTTAACATATTCTTTCATGAGATATTTAGAAGTTTCTGAGCACTTATAAAATGTGTTCAATGTGCTGCCAATTGTGTAGGAGTGTCAATGCAACCCTCTTCTCCCACTCTTCACACACTGATAACAACACAATTCCAATCAAAATAATTGTGTCTTATTCCCCCTCAAAGTTAGCAAGCAACGACTTAGTTCAGGGAAAAAAAAAAAAAAAGCTCAGTTCCCTGATCTCAACCCAATTGAGAACTTGTGGGGTGATATTAAATGTAGTTTTAGATTTATATTGAGGAGCACACCAGGAAAAAAGTGAATAAACTTAAATCTTACTAAGATTCAAGACGTGAAATCATTAATGACTTTAGGATATTTTTGGCTTACAGTGGAATATCAAAGTTTGTTGTGACCTGTTTTTAAGTCCCAAGCTTCCCCTGTGCTAACAACGCAATAATATTTATATCACACCGTTGGCATCATTTCCTTTTCTCAATTTTAGATTTGCAGTTGACTGAGTGTGTTTGAGGGGGTATAACATTTTTTAAACATTTTCCGCCCACATCAGAGGATCTTCAGTGCGATAAATATGTGGTACAAGTGTTGGTGGTTTTAAAGAAGAAACCTATTTGAGGCAGGGGAAAAAAGTTGTCACAAGTTTCTTCTGAACATCCTACACTGTAAAAAATATATCCATAAATGAGCAGCATTTTGTGATTCATGTCTTGTTCTTATTTATTTATGCTTTCGAGTAGCATTATGGGAGATTGATCTTTCTTCCAACATTTAAAAAAAAAAGACTTTTATTAACATTTTTATTAAGTCAAAGCGGGGGTGCTCAAACTTGGTCCTGGAAGGCCAGTGTTCTGCAGAGTTTAGCTCCAACTTGCTTCAACATATCTATCAGGAAGCTCCTAATATGCCTATTAAGACCTTGATTAGCATGTTCAGGTGTGTTCAATAGAGTGGAGGAACTGTGACGTCAATTTGTAACCCAAAAGCAAGTTAGCATTTTAGCAGTATGGGTTCCCTCGACTCAAAGTCAATGCCCACATAGCAAAATTTGTCTGGCCCAGCTCTGGCCCAAACAATCAGGTTTTGCTTGGCCCACATGCCGCAGTGAATTACGGTACATGACTGGACCAAATCTGGCTTCCAGACAAGGGCCAAACACGGACCATATCTGGGCCAAGTCTCAGCCAAGTTAATAACTCATAACTGGGCCTTAACTGGGCCAGATAGGTTGGTGTGTCACGATGGCAATGAAATTGATAAACCCATGGAGTGATGCGCTTTAGGCACACTATGGGCACGCTTTTTCTCAAAGTGACCTGATTGGTAGAATTTTTTTTCTTTACTCAAAAATGATTTTAGTGTATTTTAAATGTGGGTCAAGACTGGCCAAACTCACATGGCCCACTTATCAAATTTTTAAATCTGGGCCAAATACTACGTTTTTCATCTGGCCCAAATCTTGTGTGCCGCCTTAAAGACGGTGCCACCTCTGCCAAACCCGGGCCATGTTTGGCCCACATGCTGTATGCCAGTGCCGGATGAATGCCTGCTGTGCCAGCTTCATGCCAAATCTGGGCCAGAATTCTTTGCTACTAGGGTGTTTTTATTTTAGATGGGTGGCATGGTGGCCCAGTGGTTAGTATGTTGCCTCACAGCAAGAACGTCACTGTTTCTAGTCCTTACCAAGCCAGCTGACATTTTTGTGCAGAGTTTACACATTCTCTTCGTGCTTACGTGGGTTTCCCTCTGGTTCCCCAGTATCTCCCACTGTCCAAAAACATGCGACTTAAGTAAATTGACTAATCCAAATCGGCACCAGACATGCTCTTAGTAAGTAGTTATCTCTTAAGAGCAATCACTATCTGTTCATTAGCTACTACAGCAGGGGAATTCTCAAGATCTACCTGAGCTCAAACTCCTGTCTCGCCTTGCAAACGGGAGGGAGCCCAGGGCTCGAGGATCTTATGAGCTCAGGGCTCTCTCCCGGGACAGCATGCCAAACAAGCTTTATAATCAATCATCAGCTAAGTGTGAACTCTTGAAATGTCAACAAAAGTCACTTTGTTAAACTGTGGAGTTGAATTTTCAACATCAAAAGTCAACAGAGCGGAGATCAAGATCCCATAGTGCCATTCACAGCTGTAAATAAATCGTAAACACTTGTGAATCACCAAATACTGTTAAGTTAACTGATATATTTTACAGCGACCGTCATTAATTGTGACTGTAAAAGAACAGCACTGTAAATATTTAGATTTTGTGCTACCATTTTATCTTCAAAACGCACCGAAGACTCTGTTCAGCATGTCCTGATATTCCAGCTCTATCTGCCTTATAATAAGATGCTACACTGACACAGAGACTGTGGCCTCCTTTGAGTCGTCCCCTATAAATAACGCTCTCCATTTGAACAGCATTCAGTGCTCATCTGCTTCTTTTCACCAGACAGCTGGAGAGAATAGAGGAGCTGCACGAACACAAAGATCAGGATTGTGTTGAACAGGAAACTGTTTCACATAGCATGAATGACAGCTCTGAATAAAACCCTTCAGTCCAACACAGAGACGCCAATGAAACAGCTCTTTTAAAGCTTGATTAGAGGTGAATGTGTGTGCATTTATTATATACAGGTATAATTTTTATTTAAATGGCCATAGAACCCCCCTGTTTCAGCAGGGTGTTTTCACACCTCTAGTTTGGAAAAAGGAAAAGTGGGTGTGTCACAGGCTGATTTATACTTCTGCGTCAAACGCCGGCGTATGCTACGGCGCTAACGCATAGCCCTACGCCGACGTGCACCTCTCAAAAAACGTAACTACACTTCGCAACGACGCATAGCGCAAGCTCTGTGATTGGTCGGCTTGTTAGACTTGATGAGTCTGGGTGGGACCGAGAGCCGCGTGAATGCTGCGAGCCTGATGGAGCGATTGTTTACAAGAGTGGAGTCCCGTGAAGGAGCTCCGGATGGAAAGTTTTGTTTTGTGTTTACCTCATAGTTAAAGTTGTTGCACGTCCGCTGGTTCCTGCCTCAAAATGAGCGAGTTTGAACCACTTGTACATCCCGGAAGTGTTCAGGAAAAGCAAAACAGCAGCGAAGAAACTCGACACAGAGGAACATTTACATCTCACTGCCAACTAGCGTTTCGGAAGTGTTAATGCAGACCAACAGAGACAGCGCGCAGAAGTATAAATGCACAGCTACGTTGCATGCGCCGTGGGTTACGCCGGTCACTTGACGCAGAAGTATAAACCAGGCTTTACACAGATACACAGGGTAAGTCAGAAAGCCGTGTGTGTAGACTATCCTGTACACTATCCTGTCACAATGTGTCGAAAATTCAACATGGCGGTCGATAATAGTTTGATTGCGGTGTCTACATGTTTACACTCGGACAGCAGCATTTACAGCAGATCTTTCAGCTCATAATATTGTAGTGATATTAACGTACTGTAAGCTAAGTAACTTAGAAACCATTTTAACTAAGGTCTGTTTAAACACTAAAAGAGTACTGCTGACAATACAAGCTAACTTTGCCATCTGAATAAACAAACAAAGACACAAAGACACTGATCGCTTTCTTACCAAATCTGTAAAGACAGGACAATCAACACCAGCTGTTGCCACGTTTTTCTTAAAAGGAGACAAGCAGCAAATCCAAATTTTACCATTTCCAGATGAGAAAAGCTCTTGAGTAAAAAATGTTCTGTACAAACATGTTTCCGCTGCGTGTTGCGTGCATTGTATTCCATACGTGAGTCCAGCTGCGCTCTCATAGCGGGAAAATGAAAACAAAACCTTAGTTGCAGCACATTTATAAACACTACAATGACCCGTATCTCCAAACAATTCTTCTTCTCCCACTTGTTTTAGCTACACAACATGGCGTCTCTCTCTGCTGTCTGTTTCAGGTAAAACAGTCTTGGAAGCTATCATGCATATTAATAAAGTTGCACTGCATACACAATAGAGCGCACTGCATTGGTTCTCATAAATTAATGCAGCACATTCAGAGACGTCACGAAGTACTCCCAGGTGCAGACGTCCAGTCTACACGCTCAAATAGCTAATCGCCATGACGCAGCTTCAAAAATTTGTTTCAGCATTTTGTCATGCTGTCCCAACTTTTTCTAATTTAATAACCAAATGACATTATTGCATTCATGTCTGTCTTAATGGTTTGAATTTTTTGCTTGCTGAAACAAATTATAAAAATTATTTAGCAAAGTATAAAAGAAATAATTGACAATCTAGTTCTTCGGTCCACACAATCCACTTTTATTCATGAAAAATTATAATCTCTTAGAAAGCATTTTAATAATGCGAAATATATACTTTTGAACAACTTATTCACACACATCAAACCTTTAAAAAAAATGTGTAGCTTCGTTTGTGTTACAGTAATTAAAACAGTAAGGAGATGACTGGGATGCTGAGATGAGAAGATAGAGAACAGTACTTGCCATGAGAACCCGTAGCAGCTTAGTAGTGTCAGAACATTCGCTTTCCTGTGTTTTACACATCCGATACTTCATTTAAAGGGATAGTTTACCCAAAAATGAAAACACTGGCATCATTTACTCACCCTTTACTTATTCCAAACCTGTTTGAGTAATTTCTTCTGGCCGTTATCTTGAGAAATGTTGGAAACTTATACGCATCCATGGTTTATTTTTTTTTAAGTAAATGGAATTTAATGAATACTGGTTCCCAGCTTTCACCAAAATATATTTTTCTGTGTTCAACAGAATAAAGAAACTGATGAAAATTTGGAACTACATAAGGATTAAGGGTACATTCACACAAAACGCATGTTTGTGTATAAAAATGCGAAATGCAGCAGTCAGGAATGGTTTAAAAAGGTCTCCTTAAAAAATCCTTACATTACTGTGAGAGTTGTGTTTAGGGCAGCCTGATCTCACGAGAAAACGTAAGTATTTTACGTTTTGCCAGTATGAATTCGTATGAATTTGTGCGAGTTCAGTCGTACAAAATCTTACGATTTTAAAAAGAAGGCGTGGCACCTAACCCCACCCCTAAACCCAACCGTCATAGGGGGATAAGCAAATCGTACTACGAATGTACGAATTACATCATACGAATTCATACGAATTAGTCACTAAATCAAAAAGATACGAATTGCTTTGAGATAGTGTTGGTTTAGGGTTGGGGTAGGGTATTTATAACATCCAATTAATGGTTAATTTAATAAATAATATGAACAATTCTTGGTGTAACTGCTGTTTTGAATTACTCTAAGGGTTGTGTTTAGGGTTGGGGTAGGGTTTTCATAACATACAATTAAATGGTTAATTTAATAAATAATATGAATAATTCTTGGTATAACAGCTGTTTTTACAGTACTGTGAAAGTTGGGTTTAGAGTTAGGTGTTAATAAAATAGGGGTAGGTGTTAATAAAATAAAATTTATTGGTAATTAAATAAATAATATAATTTTCATTAACTGCCAACCGTAGCTGTATCCCTTCTAGCAAGAATCTCTCCTCTGCCATGTTACTTTCGAATAAATCAAACATAGGCTCATTTTGAAAACGTACCCCTGTATACATTTCTTTAGATCGCAAATTATGTAGCCAGAGCTATGAGAACACTACGAGGCGGTATGATGCTGTTTCTTTTCGTGCTTACCAGCTGACCTCTTACCTCTGTGTGGATGTTTTTTTTTTCTTCTGTTACCAGTTTGTCTGGTAGGTCGACACGCATGTCGACGGACTTGAGACAAAGAGCAGAGTTGACGATGACAACGAGATTTGTGTCCGGTGAAGAACGGTTCCAGAAAGCAGTTAAAACAAGAACGATAAAAAAAAAATTATAATTAAATTGTGAGAATGCGGTAAAATCTGAAAACATGGTAAAAATCAGATGAGGGCTTTTCTTTTTCTGGATTGCTTTTTAAAACACTGCAGTTAGGTTTAGCAAAGGGGGTGGGCGGGTAAATCTGTGCTTTTTAAAACACTATTGGTTGGGTTTAGGGAAGGATGGGGGATCGGTCGGTTGGTCAGTCAGTCAATTTTCAGCGGCCTCTATTGGATTAACGTGAGAACAGCAGACACGTCGCAAGAGAAATTTGAGAATTGAAAAAGCACACAACGACCTCAGGTCGATTCGCAAAAATAAAACTGCAATTAAATATAGCTCCTGGGACGTATTTGGCCCTCTACAGAAATGTATATAGGGGTACAAAATCAGAATCAACCTGGGTTGAATAAATAAGTTGTCATGCCAACCTGCAACTGTAAACATGAGCTCAAATTACTTGTCCGTCTCTGAGTTCTTCTGATTGGTCTACTGTTATGGAACTGACATTCATGTGCGAGACATTCATTTAACTTGACAGTGCACGTTTGCATAGAAAAACAATAGAAAATTAGCACATTGAAATGGAAAAACATGTTCTGTGTCAATGACCCCTAAGTTTTCATTTTTGGGTGGACTATCCCTTTAAAAACTCGTCAAAGATGCTTAATACAGTCACACTTTCATCATATAAGTTAACAAAACTCAGTTAAAGAGACAGTTCACTCAAAAATGAAAATGTATTTACTCTTTACTCACCCTCGAGTTGTTTCAAACCTTAATGTTTCTTTTATCTGATGTACACAAAAATAGCTAGCTGAAGAAAGCATTGACTTCCATAGTAGAGAAAAACAGATACTATGAAAGTCAACAATTTCAAGAATTCTTCAGAATATCTTCTTTAGTGTAAATCTGAAGAAAGAATCTTCAACAGGTTTGGAAAAAGTGAAGGATGCATAAAAAGATGAATTCAGATTCATGTGAACTATCCCTTTAAATCACTATAAAGACTTGAACAAAATAAGTAGAAGACAAAAGGCCCTATTGAGGGCACAACATTTTGTAGATTTGTGCAACCTCAGGCCTTGTGGCTTCCCTAGGGTCTACTGGCCGTCGCCCCGCTCTATTGCGGAGTCCGTTTTGCTCATGCAGTCTCTCAGGCCGTCCTTTAGCTGCAGCAGCTGCTCCGAGTGGCTCTCCAGTGTCCCGCTGACCTGCTGCAGGAAGCTGTCCGAATGTCTCTCCAGCTCACTGCGGATTCTCTCCAGGTCTTCTGCGAGCTCACCCAATCCTCCGCACTGTCCCTCCACCTGGGAGATCCGGCTCTCCACCCCTAGCACCTCTTTCTGAATCCCTTGTGTAGTGGAGCGACAGCCCTGCAGCTCCCCGGCTAACCGTCTCCGCAAGCCCTGGAGCTCTGCCTTCAGCTGAACAAGCCTGCGCTCCCCGGATCCCAGCACAGACGCCTGCCGCTCCACCAAATCTGAGATGCCCTGCACTTGCGTCTCCAGTCGGCTCTCTCGCTCCCGCCATGTGGAGTTCACCTGTCCGACTTCCCGTGCAAACAGACTGACCGAATCACGCAGCCCCTTTAAAGTGCGGTTAACTGAGTTGACGTTAATCTTTAGGAGCGTGATCTCGCCCTGGATAGAGCCCTCCGTGTCCTCCTGAGACAGCTGTGTTAGGAGGCCCTGTAAGGTACTGTTGAGATGGTCCAGCTTGCTTGAGTGCTCCTTTAGACGGTCCGTCATTTTCTTCTCTGTGTCCTTGCAGACGTCAGTTTGGATGAGGGCTGTGTCTGGGCTTGAGGCAGGGGAGCAGGCAGAGGTGCAGAGGAGCTCAAGTACAGACATCTGCTTCTGCATCCCATCCAGATCCGCCTCCACTCTTCTCCGAACACTGTCTATTTCTGTTTCTAGTGCGGGAACCACTTGTCCCTCAAGCAGCGCCGGTGCAGTGGCATTGCTCAGCTCCTCCACGGCTACAAACAGACGTCTTTCCAGTGTCTTTAGCTTATCGTCCAGGACAGTCCTGAAGCCATCTAGAGTACCGAAGCCTTGCCCATCCAGATCAAGATCAGAGGAGTTAATCCTGGCCTCCAGGTCCAGCAGGCGGGTGTCCAGCAGGGTGTGGATGTGGAGCGTCTGGTCCGTCAGGTCTACTTGCAGCTGCCTCTGGGTCTCGGTCAGGCTCTTGACTGTGTCCTCCAGTAGGAGCATCCTCCGGCTATGGCTGTTTATCTGGTCGCAACAGTTCTCTGTCACCGTCAGACCCTGGATCTGTGCCTGCAGCTCTCCCAGCTCTTTCCTCAAGCCCGTCTCTTGGCCATCCAGTGAGAGCTGGATCTGCTCTTGACCAGTTAGGTGTTCGTTATGACACTGCTGCTGCACCTGAGGAGAGAACAGGGAAACTTATTAATTTTATAAAGCAGGACTGACAGGTTGTAAATGCCACAAACGTTCCAAGTGTTACTGTACCACTACCCTTTTCTGTATTTGTTTTTGTGTTGTGGTGCAGTTATTTTCAGCTGTAGAGTGAAGATCTGACCTGTCTGATTCTCTCATCACAGTGAGTCTCCAGACCTGTCAGCCTCCTCTCAAAGCCGTCCAGCACATCTGCTCTCACAATGGACAGTTTAGAGTCCAGAAGCTCCTCCAGATGCCTCTGCTCTCCCAGGACAGGTCTCCCTGTGGCCGTATCTATCAGCCTCTTCAGGTGGCCATCGTGTCCCATCACCATTCCCCGAATCTCATCCAGCATGTGGCTCTTTTCCCTCAGTTCGTCTTTGACCTCCATCACCCGTCCCACCAGCTCCCCGAAACCCGGCAGGTTCTCCTCCCCATCTAAGCCATTTGGTGTGCCCTCTGGGATCAGCCCAAAGCCCACAGACGTGTCCAGTAGCCGTGGGACGCCACCCAGCAGAGAGGTAAGCATCTTTTTAGTGTCCTCGCGGAGAGACACTCGCAGGCGATCCTCCATGCCAGTCACCACCCCGTTCAAGCTGTCCAGATCCTGAGAGAGTCTGCGCAGGGTTTCTTCAATTCGGTCCAAACGCTCACCTGTCACTCCTGTCTTTGGACCTGTGGGAAGAAAAAGAAAAACAAACTCTTTCTTATTGAAATTAATTGATAAAACTATTTAGGCTGATTTATACTTCTGCGTCAAGCGCACGCGTATGCTACGACCCTGACGCATAGCCCTTCGCCGTGGCCGTCGGCGTCACTGACGTGCACCTCTCAAAAAATGTAACTACACGTCGCAACGACGCGTAGCGCAAGCTCTGTGATTGGTCGGCTTGTTAGCCCTGACGAGTCTGGGCGGGACCGAGAGCCACGCAAATGGCGCGAGCCCAATGTAACAATTGTTTACAAGTGTGGAGTCCCATGAAGGAGCTCCGGATGGAAAGTTTTGTTTTGTGTTTACCTCATAGTTAAAGTTGTTGCACGTCCGCCGGTTCCTGCCTCAAAATGAGCGAGTTTAAGCCACTTGTACATCCTGGAAGTGTTCAGGAAAAGCAAAACAGCAGCGAAGAAACTCGACACAGAGGAACATTTACACCTCACTGCCAACTAGTGTTTCGGAAGTGTTAATGCAGACCAACAGTGACAGCGCGCAGAAGTATAAATGCACAGCTACGGCCGTTGCATGCGCCTGCAGAAGTATAAACCAGGCTTTATCGGTAACACTTTATTTTGATATGGCTTATTATCTGTTTATACTGCTCCTTCAACAGTCATTTAACTGACATTAAGAAACTTTGCAAGTGCTTGTCAACTTAAACTAAAGCCTGGTTTATACAAGTGATCAGTGTGATCCAATGTGCATGCAGTGCGCGTAGCCGTGCATTTATACTTTTGCGCGCTGTTTCTGTTGCTCTACAATAACACTTCCGAAACGAGGGCTATGCGTCCATGCGTAGGCTGCGGCGCAACATTTGCGTGTAAATCAGTATAAATCAGCCTTAACCCTAACCCCAACCCCAACCTACTTATAATCTAATGAGAATTAGTTGGATGTAGATGATTAGATGTAGATTAGATGATTAGATGTAGATGCAATGTAACTTAATTCAACAAACGGACCATCAAAATAAAGTCTGGCCCAATTATCACGCTATACAATATTATCATGATATTAAGCTAATCTGCAAAAAAGGTTACTGTAGCAGGTATAAGAACTCCCCCCAAAATTTGTGTAAATATACAGGGATTAGACCAGGGGTCACCAATCCTGGTCCTGGAGGGCCGGTGTCCCTGCAGGGTTTAGCTCCATCTTGCCTCAACACACCTGCCTGGATGTTTCAAGTACACCTAGTTAGACCTTGATTAGCTGTTCAGGTCTGTTTGATTAGGGTTGGAGCTAAAATCTGCTGGACACCGGCCCTCCAGGAACAAGTTTGGAGACCACTGGATTAGACAATGTAACTGAAACACTGGCCAATTTTGTGTTGTAGGTTTCATGGCTAAATTTGAATAGCCTGGTGGCTAATCTTCTTTGATTGCACATTGCACCAGTAAGAGCAGCATGTCAAGGTTTAATTAGCAGAGTAACAGCAAAGTTTTTCTTAAAATATTGCAATGTACACAACATTATGAGTGACATATCAGAGTTCCAAAGAGGAGAAATCTCGCTGGCGCATCTGTGACCAAGCAAGACTTTCTGATGAATCAAGAGCTACGGTATCCAGGCTAATGTCAGCAAACCACCAAGAAGGATGAACCATATTCAACAGGATTAACGGTGGCCACAAGAGGAAGCTGTCTGAAAAACATAGCTCCCCAACTTACTGCACTTCAACTCCCATGTTCCCACCAAACCTGTCCATTGGGAGCTCCACAGTTTTAATATACATGGTCAGGCTGCTATAGCCAAACCCTTGGTCACTCCACCAATGGTTTCAATGGTGCCAACAGTGGAATTCTTGGACTTTAGACAATATGAAACAAGTACTGTTCTCTGATGACTCCACTTTTACTGTCAGGGTTTTGGCTAATTTTTCATGTAGTTTTTATTCACCACTTCATTCATTCCTTTTCTTATCGCTTAGTCGCTTTATAAATTACTGAAAAACATCAATACACACTCATTCACACACATACATATACGGACAATTTAGTTTAACCATTCACCTATACCACATGTTTTTGGACTTGTCATGGAAACTGGAGCACCCAGAGGAAACCCATGCCAACATGGGAAGAATATGCAAATTCCACACAGAAAAGCCAACTGACCAAGCCGGGATTCGAACCAACAACCCTCTTGATGTGAGGTAATTGTGCTACCCACTGCGCCAGTGCTGCCCTGTCGACATTTCGACTTTTTCTTTTTTTCAAACTGCCTTTAATCACAGAGATCAGTTTCACATGTGCCTTGTTTAGTTGTTTGTATATTAGTCACTCTTCTTTCTTCTGTTCTTTGCTTGGTTATTTAGGGTCCGGGCTTGTCGCCTATTGTGGAGTTTCCCTACTTGTTATTTGAGCTTAGTTATCTTGTGTCAGTTATATTTTGGAATTGTTTTATGGGGGTGGGGGGGGAGTTTATGTATTAATGGAGCCCGAAGTTCCCTGTTTTTGTTAACTGTTTTTTCATCTTCTATTGAAGATTGTCTTTTGTTATTAATAAAACTACGCAAGAAATCAAGTAGTGTCTTATTGTCGGGTTCTTAGAACAGTGGCTCAGTGGCCACACTCACACGCTGGAAACCCGGATTCAATCCCTGAGCCTGACATACACCGAGTCTTTCCCACATCCAGGAGAGTCAAGGTGTTAAGAAGCCCGAAAGAAGTGTACCACCCATACTGTGGCATGCCCAGAGTGAAGGGTGGTTTAGGTTGTAATATTATGGCATTCCCTAAGCCCAATACTTGCACTAGAGGGACACATCACTACCAAGGACTACCCAACCATTCTGGACAACAATGTGCACACAAATAGTTCAAACATTGAATCCTGAAGGTGATACATCAATAAACACAGCAAAACCTGTGACAGAGTGGTGAAGCTGAATATCTCCCATGGCCGGCATAGTCACCAGATCTAAATATTATTAAGCCTCTTTGTTGTTTTGGAGGAGCGAGTCATGAAATGTTTTCCCCCACCAGCATCACGTAGTGACCTGGCCACTATTCTGCAAGAAGAATGGCTCAAAATCCCTCTGGTCACTGTGCAGGACTTGTAACTGTCATTCCCAAGATTAATTGATGCTGTACTGACCGCAAGAGGAGGCCCTACACCATACTAATGAATTAATGTGGTCTAAAACCAGGTGTTTCAGTTTCATTGTCCAACACCTGTATATAAACAAACCATGAACAAATTAAATAAAGAGCGAGTGTGTCAATACATTATTGAAAAGTTAACCTAAATCTTTGGCAGTGAATATTTGGAGTTGCTGAGTGTTGTGTTCTGCATTTACCATAGCCGCTTCTCGGGATTTCTGCTGGGACGAACCCACCAGGGAAGGGCTTGTGGTCGGGATGTCCTGCGGGCTCAGGGACTCTGGGATAACCCCTGGGGAAACCCTTTAGCCCGGGCCGGGGGAAAGAGCCCTTGAAGGGTGGTATCATGCCGTCCGTGTCCGAGCTCGGCCCTTCAGCGCAGCTCTCTCCAGAGAAACCCGGACAGCAGCGCCATTCCAGCTCAGTGATGGTTTTATGACCGATTTTGTACTGTGGTTTAAAAAGTGTGCGATACCTGCGGCGAAATAAACACACTGAATATCACAAACACAATGAACTTCACACTTCACCATACATCTGCCCTGTACTCTACATCAGATACAATTAAATCAGTGAGGTGATTTACTTTAGGGGCTTTGTCTGCTGACATTCAGGCATAATAGGACTAGTGATGCAACAATTTTTCCTGATTGGCTACAGAACAAACCACTGTTGTCCAATGACTTGCCTAATTCTCCTAACTTGCCTAGTTACCATAATTAAATGGCAATACATATCAGTAAATTAGCAGTTAACTGTATTATGTGAATTATGTTTTTATTTTCCGTTTATTTGTGCTTTGAATTGCATTATGGGACCTAGATCTTCCTTAGATGAATTAAAAACACTTGTTAACCACTCTAAAAAAACAGCTTGAACCAGCCTAAGCTGGTTGGCTGGTTTTAGCTGGTTGACCAGACTAGTTTTAGAGAAGTTTTAAACATTTTCAGGATGGTTTCCAGCCATTTCCAGCCTGGTCTTAGCTGCTCAGGCTGGGAGATGACCAGCTAAAACCAGCTTGACCAGCCTAGCCAGGCTGTGAGCCCAGCCAAAACCAGCTATGTCTAGTTTAAACCAGGCTGGTCAAGCAGGTTTTAGCTGGTAATTTTCCAGCCTGACCAGCTAAGACCAGGCTGGCAATGGCTAGAAACCAGCCTGGAATAGGCCAAAACCCCTCTAAAACTAGGCTGGTCAACCAGCTAAAACAAGCCAACCAGGCTACGCTGGTTTGAGATGTTTATTTCAGCAGGGAATTAACAAATGTTAATTAACAGATATTTATAAACAGTCTAGTTAGGACTTTAAATTGTACTTTAAGTTGAAAATTGGGCGTCACGATGGCGCCGTGGGTAGCATGATCACCTCACAGCAAGAAGGTCGGCCGGGTCAGTTGGCATTTCTGTGTGGCGTTTGCATGTTCTCCCCGTGTTCGCGTGGGTTTCCTCCGAGTGCTCTGATTTCCCCCACAAGTCCAAAGACATGTGGTATAAGTGAATTGGGTAAGCTAAATTGTCCATAGTGGATGTGTGTGAATGAGGTTGTATGGATGTTTCCCAGTGATGAGTTGCAGCTGAAAGGGCGAGTTGCATGTGTACTGTTATCATTGCAGAGATGAAAGAAATTAGTTTTTAGAATAAATATGCGTGTAATATGTTTAAAAATGTGTTTCAAAAATATGTTTAATAGCACTTGGGAAATATTTGAAAAAGAAAGATTAATCATTTTGCCTTAAATGAAGGTTAATTTTTCTCAAGGTGCATTTATGACTTGGTAGAATAAAAAAAATAGAAAAAACCTTCATACAAATTTTTAAATATTACTTATTCAACAAGCATACAATACTATTCATATACGATGCGTTATTATATTGTTTAACACATTCTTCAGATTTAAATGCTACATATTGTACGTCCACAATAGTATAAATCAGAGTAAACAAGCTGTAATAGTAGGATTTCAACTTCAGATAAAACTGAAAACACAGACACACGTGAATATGCAGATTGAGTATCTCATTAAACACAAATGCTTCATCATGACGTGAAAATAAATACCACTAGAGGGCACTAGAAGGACACAATTAAAACATGTCTGACTCCTTCAAACTCCACCAAATCATCTCATTCACAGGGACCACTAACAGCAGTGTATAGTGTTTTTGAACCATTATCCTTTATAGTATAATGTGTATTATTCTTTATATTGTATTTTTTCTAACTTACAGCTCGTAGTTAACACTCCAGCATAATGAAGTGTTACAGTGAGCTGATTTAAATACTGAAGTATGCTTTACTTTTACTACAGTAAACTGTGGTGTTTTGTAGTAGGATGTAATATAGCCTATAGTTGTAGAAAACTAGAGTATTCGGTTGTTTGTTTAAATTAGGCCTACTATTGTTATTACCATAGCAATTTTACATTCGCAAGAACAGATTAATTCAAGTACTTTATTACAGTGGGTTCAAAAATACTACAGCGTTTAGTTTAAATTACTATAGTATTTTAAAATGTGGGATCAATTGGGATATCAACAACAAATTGTTAGACAAAACTGTTTAAACTCTGAGACTACACTCAAAAAATTGCTGCTTGTTCAAACAGCTTATTTAAGATGAGCTGAAACATCATAAATCTTGAGTTTTATTTTTAAAAATCCCAATTGTTTTATGTTTAATACATTTAAATTTGTCAATTCGTGTTGGGACAACATTAATGAATTGTGTGGAAGGCAGCATTTTTAAGTTAAAAGATGAAAATCCATTTTTTCCCCTACCTTCTGTTGAATCACTAAACTGAATTCGGGAGTGTTTGACTTACACGAGCACAGGGCATTTCTGTCCCCATATGCACTTGGTAGTGTACTCTGGTTTGACATATGTGGCCACTCCGTCTTGCATTACACAGGTGACGTTCTTCTGGACAACATATGCACAGTAGTTCCTGTTGAGGGAAAAAGAGACATGCAAACATCAATAAACATGCAAAAGGGCCGTGAACATTATTACAACAATATAATAACTCTTGAATTTGCTGGACCTCTTTTGACATTTTGTTGATTCTGTTGACCAGCTAGAATTTTATTTAGGCTGTATCTACACTAATGGTGTTTTATTTAAAAATGCCACACTATCATCTTCAATTCTTTCTGAGAAAATGCTCATCAACACTACGACTGAAAGCGTTTTCATGTACTGTTTTTACACACGATTTACCAGTGTCATATTTGCTTGGCATTTATTTACTTTCTGTCTCTTTGAAACCTCACAGCAAAGCAAAATGTGAACAATGACACAGGCCCGGATTGGCTAATCGGGAGGACCTGGAGAATTCCAGGTGGGCCGGTCCGTTTTTTGGCCGCGAGGGGCGGTGTTTCTAGCTGCTTGCACTCTCAGCAGTCGCACTTTTTTCATTTATTTATTTATTTGACCATATTTGATCCGTGTTCTAAACTCACCTGAGTAAACCTTTTTTTTTATATTGTTAAGACATATAAAACTGTACGGTTGTTGAACATTTGAAGTTCTGAAGCAGTTGTTTTCTTGAAAAAGACGTAAAATAGTCTTTACGAGACGAAATAGTGTAATTAGAAACTGAATTGGAAATGACCTTATTTTAATATAGTCAGTCGTGAACTGAGGTGGGCCGCTCTAAGGCTTGAAACTCCAGGGCTGAAAAGGAGTCCCACTCCGGCCTTGCTCTGACCTGCAAAATTGTATCACTTGACTGCGTGAGAACAATCGAGGATCAAAACATGACATCTCTGGACAGAAATGTAAAATATGGAGCAATCGCTCGCTTTTAAAAATGTCCAATAAGCTTGTTTAATCAAATTGTTTAATTGTCAAAACTGACAGCATTCAAAGTATCTGCTTTACTATACTGTAGGTGCGTTCAACATGAAGCACAGCTGCAGCCGGTGATCAACAAGATTAGCCAAGCACAGGTGGGGGCAGAGTTGAAAACAGTGCCGTCAAGCCGGACAGCTGGATACTTCAGGGCTCAAAGTTGCTGCAGTCATGATGACCGATCACATGGTGTCATCGTTATCTTTTTTTTAATTTTTTTATTACTTATAACAACAAAAGATTTACAACTAAAACAGAATACAGTCTCTGCAAACTATAGTTCATTTTTAATAATAAGGGAATTATGAATTAAATATATCACAAACGCATAAGAGAAATTTTTAAAGCTTTCTATTTATTTTCAATTGCACTGTGATGGTGAGGAAAAAAATTTCTGGAAGAAAAAAAACTGGGTGGGAAAAGAAAAAAATACATTTATAGTAAACATATTTTTTCCTTGCAAAGATGTTTTGCTTTCCATTTCATTCTGTTTCATATATGGGCTATTTAAGGCAAAATTTTGGCACTTATGGCAAAATGTAATCTGAATGTGAGCCCAATGTGACCCAAATGACAGTGGACAAATGTGGGCCACAATTGGCAAAATAGTGGCATAGTCATATAAGGGTAATCTGGGTTCAAACCTAAAGTGTCTCACACGTGTAGGTGCAAATGTGGCCCAGTTATCATAAGACATAAGTGGGCCACTTTCTGCAAATATTTGGCACAGTTAGCTTCGGCTATTGTGGCTGTGAGCCTAATTTGGCCCAGAGAAAATATGGCAAATGTGGCCCAGTTATCTTAAGACATATGTGGGCCACTTTTGGCAAATTTTTGGCACAGTATACTCTGGGTAATGCAGCCGTTAGCCTATAGTGGCCCAGAGAAGATATGGAAAATGTGGCCCAGTTATCCTAAAACATATGTGGGCCACTTTTGGCAATTATTTGGCACAGTAAGCTTTGGCTATTGTGGCTGTGAGCCTAATATGGCCCAGAGAAAATATGGCAAATGTGGCCTAGTTATCTTAAAACATATGTGGACCACATAGACTAAAGTCACCATCATGAAAAAAAAAGTGTTTGCTTCGGTTGGGCTCATAGCCCTGAACCTCTTGATCTAAAATTACTTTTGGGCTGCTGTAACTTTCAAGAACTTTGCTTGAAAATTTAGTTCATTACAGCAAACAAAATGAAGTGAGGCACAACCTGTGATGAAATAATATAATTCACTGATGTTTGACCAATGTTTAATCCATTATTAGAAGTAATAGGCCAGATCTGGGCCAGAATAAAATCAAACTGTGGCCCAGAATATGGTTATTTCTGGTTCATTTGGTTGAATTCTGGCTAATATGTGGTATTGCTTTGGCTTATTTGTGGCCCAGATCTGATAAACAGGAGCGGACCACCCTAGAGCCATCATTCCATTCAGTATGTGGTCCAGATGTAAGTGTCTGGTGTGGGCCAGATCTGGGCCAGAATAAAAGCAAACTGTGGCCCAGAATAGGGTCAGTTCTGGGTTATTTGGTTGAATTCTGGCTGATATTTCATATTGCTATGGCTTAATTGTGGCCCAGACCTATCAAACAGGAGCGGACTGCCCAAGTGCCATCATTCCAAGTGGTATGTGGGCCGAATGTAAATGTCTGGGGTGTGCCGGATTTAAGCCACATGAATTTTGATAGCTGGGTAACACTAACCTCAACCTAACAATCTACTAATAATCTAATGAGAATTAGTTGCAATGTTTCTTAAATTCAACAAACGGACTATCAAAATAAAGTGTGACCGTCTGAACAAACAACAAACATCCTTTTTGAGTGTAGCTGAATACACCCAGCACTGTTATACAGTTCACAGCTGCTGAGAACTGATTTATGGTTGTCAAACAAACACAGTTTTGTTGAAGTGACACATACAAAACACACAAGGAAACCCACATTTGTCCATGAATATGCAGTGTATGGCCCACGTGCGCATGTGCTTTTACACACAGAGAGCGTCTCCGACTGAAGAGCAGTCATGCATCGCTGTACTGATCTGGCATTTTCCCCAGAGCCTGCAGCAAAACCCTTAGTCCTGCTGTTCAACAGAGGTTCTGCTTCAGAGATCTGGACTCTTACAATGCTTCAGTCCGTCACAGTGTGTGTAGAGTTCAGAGCACTGACCCCTGACATTAATGAATCTAATTACAAGAGCGCTTACTGAACTAACCTGGGAAAGCGGCATGTCTTCACCTTACTATAAAGACTGGGTCACGCTTCAACTTAAGGTTCAGATCTCTCTATTAACAAACCATTAATTAGGACTTTTGCCTCAGTAAACGTCTAACTTGCTACTTATTAATAGGTATTAAGGTAGCAGTTGGGATTATGTATCGAGAAGCATTAGGGATGTAGAATAAGATCCAACCCAGGCTCATTCTGATTACGTACCTCTGTATACATTTCTGGAGAGCATCCAATATGTCCCAGCAGCTACTTTTTTTGCAGTTTTTGTTTTTATAAAGCCTCCAGAGGGCGCTGTGTATGCATTTTCAGACCTCAAATTTCTCTCGCAAGTGCCATTCGTGCCTGCTGTTCTCGTGTAAATCCACCAGATGCCGCTGTCGACTGACTGACCGACTGATAACTCCACCCACCCCCTTTCCCAAACCCATCTGATAGGCTGCGTTCGAAACCGCATAATTCCATACTATATAGTACACCAAAATCAGTATGCGAGCTGAGTAGTATGTCCGAATTCATAGAATTCAAAAATCAGTATGCGAGAAGTACCCAGATGACTTACTATTTCCGGCGAGATTCCGGAGTGCGCATCCCATGCATGCTGCGCTATCCCATGATGCCCCGCGAGCGAATTCATAAATGAAAGTAAACTGACGCAACTGACGCAGGTAGGTCACGTGACCATGACAAAATGGCGGATGTAGTACGTCCGAATTCCATTCATACTTTTTACATTCATACTGTATAGAACGTACTTTTCTAACGGCCGAGTAGTACGTTTAAATTCAAATGCAGTACCTACTGAGTAGTAGGCGGTTTTGGACGCAGCCTTAGTGTTTTTAAAAGGACAGATCGACCCGATCACCCACTTCCCTAAACCCAACTGACAGTGTTTTGAAAAGCAATCCAGAAAAAGAAAAGCCCTCGCAGAAGCCTTGTTTTCTACCACGTTTTCAGATTTTACAGCATTCTCACTCTGTTATGTACTTTTTTTATTGTCTTACACTTTTTCTGGACCTGTTCTTTGCTGGACTCGAACCCCGTCGTCACAGTCAACTCCTCTCTGCATCTTAAATCCTCTAACTTACATGGCAAGCCATTGAACAAACTGTTAACAGTGGGAAAGCCGTCCATACGGAGATAAGCGGTCAGCTAGTAACCGAGAAAAGAGTGACGTCATACCACCCTGTAGTCTTCGTTTTAAAGATGAAATGCAGCCATACATACTTTTAGCTGTATAATTCGTGATGTCCAGGATTGTATATAAAGGTAAGTTTTCAGAATGAGCCTGGGTTGCAACGGTCATGAAGACTCTGGGCTTTATAAGTGCTAATTAACAGATAATATCTTAATAATAGGCAGGCAGTGATGTAAAGTAGGTAATTACAAATACTCAAATTAATGTAATCGAGTAGTTTTTCACAGGAATTGTACCTTATTAAGTAGTTTTAAAAACATGTACTTTTACTTTCCCTTGAGTACATTTTTAGAGCTGTATCGGTACGCTGATGAGAAGATGACGGATGTTTATTGTATTATGACTGAAATGGCCTTAAATACCCAGCAGGCACAGGACAACAACATGACATCAGATTGATGTTATACCCTAATGTCATGGAGACAACCAAATATGAACATCTAATGATGTTACAGCTTGGTGTTGTCTAGACATTACCACTATGACGTCTAGCAGACGTTGGATTTTGGTTGCCATACCTGATGAACAAATGTCAGTATATGACGTCAATATGATTTTGGTTTAAGATGTTGGCTCGATGTTGGATTTTGGCCACTTTCAAATGCAAACTAAAAACAACTAAATATCAACGTCTAAAGATGGTAAAGTTTGACGTTGTGTGGACGTTACCACTATAGGCTGATTTATACTTCTGCGTCAAACGCCGGTGTATGCTACAGTGCTGTCGCATAGCCCTTCGCTGTGGCCGTCGGCGTCGCTGTTGTGCACCTCTCAAAAAATGTAACTACACGTCGCAACAACACGTAGCGCAAGCTCTGTGATTGGTCGGCTTGGTATCGCTGACGAGTCTGGGCGGGACTAAGAGCCGGGTGAATGGTGCGAGCCTGATGGAGCGATTGTTTACAAGTGTGGAGTCCCGTGAAGGAGCTCCGGATAGAAAGTTTTGTTTTGCGTTTACCTCATAGTTAAAGTTGTTGCACGTCCGCCGGTTCCTGCCTCAAAATGAGCGAGTTTGAGCTACTTGTACATCCTGGAAGTGTTCAGGAAAAGCAAAACAGCAGCGAAGAAACTCGACACAGAGGAACATTTACACCTCACTGCCAACTAGCATTTCGAAAGTGTAATGCAGACCAACAGAGACAGCGCGCAGAAGTATAAATGCACAGCTACACGCGTTGCATGCGCCGTGGGTTACGCCAGTCACTTGACGCAGAAGTATAAACCAGGCTTATGACGTCAATGAGAGGTTAAATTTTGGCTGCCATAACTGACAAATAAATGTCAGTCTTTGACGTCAATATGACGTTAGTTTAAGATGTTTGCTTGACGTTGGATTTTGGTCACTTTCCAATGCAACCTAAAAAACAACCAAATATCAATGTCTACAGTTTGACGTTGTGTGGAGGTTTTCACTATGACGTCTATAAGATGTCGGATTTTGGTTGCCATACCTGACAAATAAATATCAGTATTTGACGTCAATATGAAGGTGGTTTAAAATGTTTGCTTAACGTTGGATTTTGGTCACTTTCCAATGCAACCAAAAAAACAATCAAATATCAAGGTCTAAAGCAGGGATGTCAAACTCAATTCCTGGAGGGCCGAAGCCCTGCACATTTCAGTTCCAACCCTGCTCCAACACCCTTACCTGTAGGTTTCAAGATGGTGCTTATACAACTTCTGACACCCACTTGTAACACAGAAAGTTGACACGCTCGTTGTTAAAGTCACTGGCGATTCGAACAAGCATGGATGGTTTAAGCAGCAGCTCCAGCTCTAGCGATGAAGAAATGATTATTGCTCACCAGTGCAATAAAAAGCTCCACGTTCATATCGCCTCTGGGCATCTTCTTCAATGTGTGCTCGCATTGACATTTTTGTGCTTGAGCGCCTCCAAGTGCTGTTTACTGTAACTTCACATGAACAAAAGTGCCAATCTGTTTGGTAGAGAAGGTTTTGACATGGTGCGTCAAAACAAAACAAAAAACGAGCATGAGGCATTTCTTAAAAAATGACACTTTTACGCCCGCCATTTTGTGCATTGGTGTCCATGATCACATTGGCGCCCTTTATTTAGTCATGAGCCGTTGAACGTTGACGAAAAACGCCTTAAAGATGTTAAAGTTTGATGTTGCGTGGATGTTTCCACTATGGCGTCTATAAGATGTCGGATTTTGGTCATTTTCCAACACAACTTAAAATCAAAAACATCAGTAAAACGGACATAGGACATCAGAATAACGTTGTCCTTAGATGCTGGCTAGTCACAGAATTTTGATCACCTCACATCAGAACCAGTGGTGTAGTCCTAAAAAAAAAAAAAGTGGTGTACTATTACACCCGACACAAATTTGAAATGAAAGTAGGCAAAGAAACGACGAAAGTCAATGTTTCCTTGATTCATTGGATATATATATATATATATATATATATATATATATATATATATAGATAGATAGATATATAGATATAACTATATATATATATATATATATATATATTTTTATATATATATATAAAATATATATATATATATATATTTTTTTTATTATATATATATATATATATATATATATATATATATATATATATATATATATATATATATATATATATATATATATAATTTTTTTTTTTCATCAGTTACCTGTATTAAGTTAACTCAAAAGGGCCTGTGCATACATGAAAAGACGGCTTTTTAGCTTACCTTCTTTACTGGCTTATTACTTTACATTTTATAGGTTCCTTTAAACATCAATCAGCAATTATTTTTAATTGTCACATTCGTGCATGCTTGTTTTAAACCAAACTATTAAAAGTCTGTCTTCTGTTGTCACTGTTATATACTAGTAGTTACCCTTTTAAAATGCACATTGTTATGCGATTTATAAGTAGTCTTTGACTCATTGTTTTTACTGTTATATACTGCATAGTGTCGTTCACTAGCGGCACAATTAAGACAATAATGAAATACTGTTTTACAGGGGCGATTTTACGATTTTCATTTTAGGGTGGATCAGATCCTTTTGGGGTAAACTAAGAAAATTGTGTCATATATATTTTTAAGTAAGAATTGTAAGAAATGGGCACATCTTAACAAATTAAGTTGTGAGTTAAAAAAAACCATTTGGTATGCAGTTAAAGGGGACGCAAATACACGTAAATTAGGGAAGTTTAATCAGAAAAACATGTGAGTATACCGAAGGTATACTCAATTATTGATCCTCAGAGGTGGTAATACCCAAACAGCTTGTGGAAAAAAGTAAGCATACTGAGTAAACGTGCGTATAGCAAGGACTACACCACTGATCAGAACCTAAATCTAACCTAATATTAACATCCTATAATCTTGTCTGCCTGCTGGGAAGCTTTTAGCTCATGCACTCATAAATTAATCCCTCCGCATAAGACTTACAAAAATTTGTGCAGAAATAGCAAAAAAGTTCCACAGATTCTGTCTGGCCCTGCTCATAACGCAACAAAAGTGTGTCTTTTGTGTGTCACATTTTGCGCTTACAGTACCAACAGAAATGACCCCTGTGACTTGCTTGTTCGATTTAGGTGGCATTAAACAGAGCTGTGCTATGGGAATGCAAATAACTACATGCAGAAGGCTGGAGATTTTCTGCCTGTGAGTAACGAACAACAGACCCCAGCGTTTGTTTGTGAGGTGAATGCACACTTGGAGGAAAAAGGACAAGCTCCGTAGTCAAGCAAAATGAGTCCAGGTGTCCAAATGTTCCACATGTAAACACATGAAACCCAACTCAACCTTATCTACAGTAGAGTGGATTCAATCAATATCAAATGTAGTCAACAGGAAGAACAAGAGAGTCACAGATAAGGCTCTGTTTCTGTCAACAATCGTTAAATATAAAATCATGTTTAGCAACAATTCAAGCTATTCCAGGCATCTGAGTTTGCTCATATGAAACAAAGTCGCTCGTAATGCTGCCTGAACTGCAGTACAGTGACTCTTGAAAGGACAAATTAACACACTGTCAGGCATGTAAAGTGATCTAAGAGCCTCCTGTGATGTGTTAAACAGTGCTTATGATCTGTGTGCTGCATATGAAAGATGAATATTAGCTCCGCCGGCTGATTTCCAAAGCCACAAAGACCACACAGCATGAGGAAAACGTGTGTTCATCTGTCAGAGGAATGGTGTAGAGAAGCGTTTCGGGCTATTGGAGATATCTTTCAGCTGGTGTGTCCTCTGTGTGTGGGAAGCATCTCAGCACATCGATGGATAGCAATATGAACGGGCTCAGTACATACACCTGAGGTGCACCACAAGAAAAACGGGTAGGGTTTAGGTATTGAGTAGGTTTAGGAATGTATTAGGGCTTTTAGAAGTGCCAACAAACAGATGATATCTTAATGATAGGCAGATAAGAAGACACTAGGTAATGTACACTACCTGTAAAATGTAAGAAAAAGGAAAAATAAAAACAGTACGAAGCAATTGAGTGCGAATCATTACCTTCTTTTGAATAATAGTAACGATAAGATTAACGCACCAATCCAAAGAAGTAACTAAAAAAAACGCAAGCGAGCAGGACAAACTTCAGTAACTCTGCACAAATGTACACTACCTTACAAAAGTCTTGTCATCAATCCCGGTTGTAAGACCAACAAATAATAACTTGACTTCTAGTTGATCATTTGGAGATTCTCATAGAAATCTGTCAAGTTTGGTGAAGGAAAAATCATGGTTTGGGGTTACATCCAGTATGGGGGCATGCAAGAGATCTGCAGAGTGGATGGCAACATCAACAGCCTGAGGTATTAAGACGTGTGCTGCCTATTACATTACAAACTACAGGAGAGGGCGAATTCTTCAGCAGGATAGCGCTCCTTCTCATACGTCAGCCTCCACATCAAAGCTCCTGAAAGCAAAAAAGGTCAACAAGCTCCAGGATTGGCCAGCCCAGTCACCAGACATGAACATTATTGAGCATGTCAGGTAAGATGAAGGAGGAGGCCTTGAAGATGAATCCAAAGAATCTTGATTACTTTTGAGTGTGGAGAATTAGTACCACAACTAAAGTGTTACCAGTGTTGCCATCAAATAATTTTTATGCACATTTTATATTTCAAGAGTTCACACTTAGCTGATGATTTATTAAAGCTTGTTTGGCATGCTGTCCCGGGAGAGAGCCCCGAGCTCAAGGGATCCTCGAGCCCGGGGCTTCCTCCCATTGGCAGAGAGAGAGGGGAGTCTGAGCTTGGTGGATCTCAGAACTCCCCGGCTGCGATAGCTAAGGGAACAAAAGTGGTTAGACAAATGCTTGATTGTCTTTGGATGGTGGGAGGAAACCGGAGAAGCTGGGGAAAACCCATACGGACACGGGGAGAACATACAAACTCCTCACAGAAATGCCAG
>NC_141043.1:4107500-4242500 GCF_052040795.2 Danio rerio
GTGATTCATTTTTATGGACTTGTTTGTTAATGGGATGCTCATTTACATTTTTAACTCCATACGTAATGTGCTGTAATTGCCGATAATCATAATAGTTTATAACAAAATTGCACAAAGCTCGAAACAAAGACATGCAAACACAACTCTCTTCTGCGGGATTTCATGTGTGATACAGTACATACACACTATTGACCTTATTCTAAAATGCGGAAGTGCGCTTGTTTTCGCGATTGTCTTAGAACTTCCGATTCAGTCGTCTATGGGAGAAATGACTAGGAATAATAAACGGCAGAAAATGGCCAAACTACTTGCTCAACAAACAAATGTTTGCATGACTACACAGACCAAGTAGCATAATATAATAAGAAAATATTAAATTTCAACATTAAGCAGCGTAACGAGCAGTTGTTAACGTCAAAAAATGAATGGAAGTGAATGTGACCGGAAGTCGCGAGACAAAAAGATTCAAATGGCAGCGCCCGCTCGACAGCTGAGAATAAGGTGAATAGGTTATACTTTAGGTCATAATTAGGCCCACACGGAATCTGCAAGCACAGAAATCCACAGATTTTTAGCCCATCATTGAGGCAATAGCTGCGTCCCAAATCGCATGCTTATGCACTATTCTACGCCATTTTGTAGTTTAATTAGTGTAAGTAGTGCGTTCACACTGAAAACTCTAAAAATAATAAGTGCACTTTAATAACCCGGATGATGCAGTCATTCAGCCAGTAAATGAAGTGTGTAATGATGGACACTTCACGCACTCAACAACCGCAGGTTTTCTCACAAAGCAGAAGGGGCGGAGCTATCGGACGCACATGTTGGATAACTTTATTTATTTTGGATGGTGAAAGCAAAATTCTCCTACGAGAGTGATTATAGCACCTCCCGATGGTGAATGCGGTTATGCTCACGGCAGGTATTATTTGATAATTCGGTCGTTTATTTCACTGATTTGGCAACCGTCAAACGTCATCAGGGAAACGGTTTGAATTTTCGCTTACTAAAAAAACATTAGTGCTCCATTTGGGACGACACTACATACATATACTATCCTGTTGAGTGTGTAAGTGCATTAGTACATAGTGCATGAGTGCATAGTGTATAGTGTGCCATTTAGGATGCACCTTATGAATTTACTTGTGTAAATGTCTGTAAATTTCTATTTATTCAGTTTTTAAATTAATTTCACTAATATAATTGTGATATTATTATAGTAAGATTAAAATCTTCGTATACAATACAGATTGTAAAGTAATATTTTCTATCTTTTAGTAGTATATGAGAGACTTGATTTGTGTACCAAATAAATTGGATCTAATTGGATTTGAATTGTGAACTTTAAACAAAACAAAAAAAATATATTTCAAATATTAAGTTTGTAGTTATGATGCTCCTAAAATCATTCCGCAGAAATCTGCAGATTTTTTTTTTACAAAATTCTTTGCAGAAATAGCAAAAAAATGTCCGCAGATTCTAGTCATAATTCATTCTATTACCTACTGGGTTAATAACTGCCTTAAATTATGAATCTTTCATCAGTAGTTATACAGTATGATCTTATTCTGCATCCCTAATCCTGCCCAAAACCTGAATCCAACTTCTACCTTACTAACAATTAATAAACAGCTAATTAGTGTTTTATTAAGCTAGTAGTGTTAGTTAATAGTTTGTTACCGTGAATTGTGGACTAAAGTGTTACCAACACTTTAAAACACTTTTGTTTTGTTTAAAACACTTTTGCAGGGTTCCACACAATTCATTCATGTTGTCCCAGCACAAATCGATTAGGTTAACAGTTTTAACAAATAATGTGGATTGAACATAAAAAATTAAGTTCTACCAATGAAATCTCAATTATTGTGTTGTTTCAGCTAATTTTAAATTCAGTAAGTAGTTTGTACAAGCAATAAAAAAAGGTCTAATTGCTGTTTTGGTGAAACCAGAGAGGTGTTAATGTTGTGTAGGTAAATGTGAAATGGCTTGTTTAAAATGCAGCCCAATACTAGATTTTGTACAATTGCAAGTGACTAAATAGCCATGGTTTGCTATTGGTGGTTCTCATGTGAGTGATCCACCATCACTTTTACCTCTTGTTCAGTCTGCTTATTGAAAATGAGGTAATACAACACAATTCTCACTGGGATTGGATCCTATTTTAACGTCAGGAAATTTTAATAAAGAGACTTGCTGGGTTTCTATTATTCCTATATAACTGTGGACACTACATACACACAGTTCTCTCCAAACAGCTTACAAAAGTTGATTTTCATCATAAGTGCCCTTCAAACAATAGTTACAAGAATTGTCTCATTGTTTGGCTTAAAAAAATAGTCAAATATATAATAAAGAGAAAATCTGAAAAGTTTTTCAAAATATGAAATCTCTTTGTGGGATTTCTGAAATAAGCGAATATGAATATTTGTCCTTGCATCTTGTATCACCTGTTATTAACATACCATAGTGTATATATATGTACATTTTTTGTTATTTATTTTTTTCATATGTTTTATTTTCTTTAATAGATGTTAAAGCTTCCTAAAATAACTTACAAAGTTATACTATATAAAATATAAATGGTCAAGATGATCATGCTTAGATACACATACGTTCAGTAGAAGCACTAACAGCTCAGTTGACGGGTCACTAAGGACAGATCAGATCAGGCAGACACAACATCACTGCCAACATTCACAATCCGCATTTGATACCACTGCCATTTCTGAATTCCTAGATGCCAACAGGTCTTTGATGTGGGTTTTTCAACAAGCCCACCGCCTATCTGTGAGCTGGATTCAAAACGATCCTGAGCACTTTGAGCAAAACTGCAATATTGATTTTTATAAATGTATACTGATATTCTTTCCCAAATATATCTCATTAGATTTAGTCTTTCGGTTGCCAAGATATTGCATATGTTAGACTACTTTAATAACATATTCTTAAACCGTTTCAAAGCACATTTGTGGGGTCATGCACTGATGTTGGACAAGAAGGTCTAATTCTCAGTCTCTACTTCCCCCGAAAGGTGCTCAGTAGGGTTTAGGTCAGGACCTAGGTCAGATTAGTAAAGATCCTTCACACCAAACTATGTTTTTTTTATGGTGCTTGCTTTATAACACAGAGTCCCCGTTTCCAAACTGTTCCCACAAAGACGGGAGCAATTAGTTGTCCAACATGTCTTGGTAAATTTTCCAATTTAATTAATTTAATTAGCTGATTTATTTTACAAAAGTACAAAGAAACACTTTCCAAACTCTTTAGTCAGCAGATGAATTGTATTTGGAAATATAAACAAATTAAAATGTTGATGGCAGCAACACACTCCAAAAACATAGGACAGAGGCACATTAAACGCTGTTTCACATCAACTTTCCTTTTTAATGTTTATTCATCTGGAAATTGACGATACGAACGGTCAGTTTTACAAGCAAAATTACAGTCATCATTATCCAGCCTGATCTGACGAGGAAACTTTAAGTATTTTACGTTTCGTCAGTTTAGTGGCTAATTCGTACAAATTCATACGAGTTCAGTCAGTTCATTTTAAAAAAGAGGCGTGGCACCCAACCCCACCCCTAACCCCAACCGTCATTGGGTGATGCGCAAATTGTACTAAATTGTACGAATTAGATCGTTCAAATTCATACGAATTACCCACTAAATCAATAAGTTACGAATTTCTGTGAGATTGCGTTGCATTATCTGCTTCTCCTTTACACAATGAGTAATATATTTTAAACAGGAGACAGATCTGAACTGTAGAAAAACCAGTCAAGCACATGTATACTGTCTATGAAACCACACTGTTGTAGCACATGCAGAATAAGATTTGATTTAATACTCATAGACTTTCCATAGGAGCAACCCAGGCTCATTCTGAAAACGTAGCCCTATATTAATTTCTGGAGATTGCCAAATACATCATAGTAGGTATGTTTTTTTTTGTTTTTTGCAGTTTTTGTTATTGCTAATCTAACAGAGGCCGCTGTGTACACTTTTTCAGATTTCAAATTTCTCCTGCGAGCGCCATACGAGCCTGCTCTTCTTGAGTAAATCCACCAGAGGCTTCTGCCAACTGACTGACTTACCCTCCTCTTTCTCTAAACCCAACCAATAGTGTTTTCAAAAGCTCAGATTAACCAGCACCCGCCCATGTCCCTGAACCCAACCAACAGTTTTAAAAAGCAATCCAGAAAAAGAAAAGCCCTTGAGGCCGCCCGACTTTACAACGTTTTCATACCTTACCACATTCTCACCATGTTATTTACTTTATTTTTTTGGCTTATCCGCTTTCTGAAACTGTTTTTCGGTGTACTTGCACCCCATCGTCATGGTCAGCTCCTCTGCATCTGAAGTCTACCGACGTACAGTACATTGCGAGCTACTGAACAAACTTGTAACAGGTGGAAAGCCGTCCACATGGAGGTTAACGAGGAGGAACATGAAATGCAGCCATATGTACTTATATTAGTTAAGCGTTAGTTATTAGCTTATGTATGTTATTGGGACGATATTCTAAAGTTGCAACTATTCCTCATTTACTAAAAGTTAATAAATTAAAAACAGCTGCAACTTTAGAATAACGTCCCAATAACATACGTACACTATTAACTGATACTTAACAAGTCTTTATTAAGTTATTTACTAACCTCTTGTTAATGATCTATTACTAATTTATTAGGTATAGTTCTAAATCATTAAAATAGTTGTCATTTACAACTTGTTAACGAACAGCTTGTAAGCTATCTATTAGCCATCTATAAGGCACAGTTATAAATAATTAACAAACTATTAACTTTTATTTAACAAGTCATTTATAACTTGTTAACAAACAGTTTATTAATGGTCTATTAACTAGTTATAATGGATATTTATTCTAAAGTGTTACCGAAAATGTTGTATAAATTTCTTGTAAATAAAGCATCTGAAACTGTAGGACACTGCTGTCACTGCATTGCATTTCACACACACATGCATTATTAAGTCAGAAACTGTAACTTTAAACCTTCAGTAAACTTTAGCGTTTACTTACTTATGATGCCCCATTGGTTTTCCAGGGTTGTGCTGCGGGACGCTTCCAGACTTGTGTAGATTGTATCTATATGGACTTCCATAGAAAGTTCCTTTGGCATCAGCTGAAGTCAGTAGCAGTGTGACCAACGGAAATGCAAAAATCCACCTCATCTTCAAGCAGCAGAGCACAAAACACCAGCAGAAAAAGCCATAAAGTGGAGTAGAATAGAAAGCAAAAGCTGAGGAGGATAAGCAGAAGAAGAAAAAAAAAAGAAAAAGTGAAGCCAAGTCAGCTGGGCTTTAGAGTCCGGAGGTTGTGAAGTGTTGCTTGTTTTCCTTGCTGAGTCCCACAAGGTTTCTCCGAGCACTGATTCAGTTGTTGGCGGGCAAACGGCACTGCAGTCGAAACATCTGCTGTTCTGGCATCATCCTGCCCACTTCAGCGCTCATACAGACAGACGGACAGACAGACAGCAGCAGAAGCCAGAGACTGAACAGGAGTCTGCACTGCGCTGCTCTGATGCCTCTGTCAACAGTGGGCCGCGTGAGCTCTGAGGGGGACGCCTGCATTTGCATATCCCTCCCCAAACCCCGGGCTGAAATGAGACCCAGCAGGCGACAGCAGGGGTGAACCCGTTCACTTCTTGTTTCTCCCGAACCCCTTAAAAACAAGAGCATGCTCAGAAAACCTGAAGCGTCTGCCTGCTTGTTTGGTTCTCATCGGTTTTAATCTGTGTAAAAGTTAGAGCGGGATTAGGGATATTTTCTTTGGTTGCTCTGTGCCAAATCTCCACCCCCTTCATTGACCTCAGCCCATAACCTCCTCACGTGCCTGCAGCCATAAATCTACAAACATTTCTGCTGTGATTTCCCTTCATTTCTGCTCAACCAAACGCAGGCTCCATCTCAGTGTAGGGTAACACTTTACTCCACACCATCCTTGATACAGTTGCACATCTATTCATTCATTTTCTTTTCGGCTTGGTCCATTTATTAGTCTGGGGTTGCCACAGCGGAATGAACTGCCAACTTATCCAGCATGTGTTTTACGCAGCGGATGCCCTTCCAGCTGCAACCCATCTCTGGGAAACATCCATACACACTCATTCACACTCATATCGTCACGGAACAGAATGCATAGCAAAATAGTGCGACTGATATTTTATTGTCTTTCCAAACAGCACCAACTGGCTGGAAAAGTCTCAGCAAAGTATAATTGGATAAGCACATTGATGAGGATGGCTTTTGGTGACTAGTCGGCTGGCGAAGCAGTTTATGGTCATTGAAAAACAATTCATGATGGCGTGTTACCGGATCAGGAGTATTTCCACAGTTGTTCAACGTTTACTGAGCCCACGAGAAAAAGCACTTCTCTCACTGGCGTCAGGAGATCGCATTTACAATGTCGTGTTTGCTTTTCATTCACACATAATTATCCAAAGCAAAGGCAAGCCAGGCAGTTTTATTTGCAGAACGCTTCTTGCAGGAATGCACCAATGCATAGAGAACAAATGCACTTTGTTTTACTGAGACAATCTGATGTAAAAAATCAAAACCAAAAAAATAAACAAGATCATATTTTGGGAACACAAAATGGGAAATGAGACAATTTTATGGAACTTAAATCTGTTTAATGACACTGATGTCTTACTGTATTTTATTTACACACTCTTATTTAAAAAAAAAATTATATATATATATATATATATATATATATATATATATATATATATATATATATATATATATATATATATATATATATTTCCCTTTATTGAATGTGCACAATAGGGTAATTTATTTATTTATCCATTCATTCATTTATTCTTTCATATTCACAGTGGAATGAACCGTCAACTAACCCATCGTATGTTTAGCAGCAGATGCCCCTTCCAGCTGCAACCTATCACTAGGTAATGCAAATCTATGTAATATAACATTGATAATGAAATGTAGGCCATCTATTCATCTGAAAGAGATCATTTCATGACAGTGTCTTTTCAAAAGGTACAACTTTGTAGAATTTTAGATACTAGTTTGTACACTTTGTACACAGTTTGTAGTTTGTACACAGATACTTATATGGACCTCAAGATTCCAGTATATGGACTTTGCTTACAATTGTGTCAGACTGTCTTGTTGCGATTATTTGCTAAAGCTTTTAGTATGATATACAATATTATCACAATATTAAGCTAAGATTCAGAAAAGGTTTCTTAAAAGATAACAATAACAAAAAAAATCTTTAGTTTGTGTATACATCTTCAGAGAAAACAAATGTTTTCAACAAATTAAAATGGCAAAAGGATGATAAAGCACAAAAGGTTAGACTTTACTATAAAGTCTCATTACAAAATGTTAATTAATGCATTCAAATCAACTGAGTAAACAAATTAAACAATAAAGAAAACAATAAAGTTGCTGTGTTACACCTCATTTACACAGGGTTTCAGTGTCAATGCTTGACAAAGGGCGTGTCTGAAGTTGGGGCTGATGCGATCGCCATAGCAGCATCAGCCAATGAAACAAGTCCGTAATCGGCTACTGTCTGAGCTGGATTATTTGCCTAAAATGATCTGATTGGCTGACGTGCGAGTATAGCCACTGAAGGGGCGCCAACAAGTCCACAATTCAGTTCGGCAATGCTTGACGTCACCCATACAAAGTGAATAGGAAGCATTGATGCTGACGCCCCATGTAAATCTGTTCTTAGTTGTTCAGAATTCTTGTGTCCAATTAAAAAAAAAACACACACACAAACATACAGTGCATGTAATTAATTAATACTACTCAAACTCAAGTTACACTGGAACTACGTCACCTTAAATTAAAAAAAAAAAAGTGGAACTTTCTCATTTTCTACAGTGGCAGATTATAGTTTCTACTGTATATCTGTAAAGAGTAACACTTTAGTTGTCACGGTCACACAATGACAAGGAGGGTTATCTCTGTTCATCAATTTGTTCAAGTAGTGCATTAATAAATAAGAGAAGCAGGTAAGTGAGAGTCTTTGCTGTAGAGCAGATGGATTGTTGTTTACGTTGTAGACAGATAGCTTCAAGGAGACAGAGCGTCAAGTCACTACCCTTAATGGTAGTTCTGTTCATCCACAGGTTTGAAAGGAACATCCTTAGGTTAGACGATCATAGGAGATGAGGAACATCCACAGAAGAAGTCAAGTCAGGGAGAAGGTAAGGTGAACCGTCAGACTTCGATTCCAGCCACTAAATGACTGGAATTTATTATAATCACTTAGGGGTTGTATAGGGAGTGCTGATGAGGGGTGCAGGTGTGTCTGGTTAGAACTCAGGAGACGGTGCTCTGGTGTGATGAGAGGTGGCAGGAGATGGGGAGCAATGATTGGTGCTGAGGGAACAAGATGGTGAGAGAGAGCCGGGGATGTGACATTAGTTTAAGTAACAATTTACATGATTTAAGCTGCGGTCACACTGGAACAGGCATGCAACTCGGTCCTGGAGGGCTGTTGTCCTGCAAAGTTTAGTTCCAACCCCAATTAGACACACCTGGGCTAGCTAATCAAGCTCTTAAGCTGCGGTCACACTAGAGTTTGTGTGTGCGAAATTCTGTCGTACGGCGCTGCAAAAAGGGGCGGGAATAAACAATATTATTAGGCATTAAAACAGCGAGCGATTGCTCCATGTTTTAAATTTCTGTCCAGAGTGGTCATGTTTTGATCCTCGGTTGGTCTCACGCAGTCAAGTGATGCGATTTCGGAGTTCACCAAGCTTGAACTTTGCACCTCAGCAACCTGCGAAACTGAACGCATGACCCTGCGTTTCCGGTCTGATGCACTGAATGGAAGTCTATGGGGAGAAAATTAAACTGTGACCGCAGATTTAGGCTTTCTAGAAACATCCTTGCAGGTGTGTTGAAGCAAGTTGGAGCTAAAGTCTGCAGGACACCAGCCCTCCAGGACTGAGTTTGGACACCCCTGCACTAGAGTTTGATCTTGCGAAATTCTGTCGTACCGCTCTGCGAAAATGGACGGGATTAAATAAGATGATTAGATATTTAAAAAAGTGAGCGATCTGTCCATGTTTTAAAGTTCTGTCCAGAGTGCTCATGTTTTAATCCTCGATTCGTCTCATGGAGTCACATGATGCGATTTCGCAGGTCAGAGTTCACCAAACTTGAACTTTGCATTTCAGCGACCTGCGAAATTTGACGCATGACCTTGCGTTTCCGGTCTGACGTATTCACATAGGTATGAATGGAAGTCTATGGGTAGAAAAGTCCAGTGTGACCACAGGTTTTCTACTGGATATTTACCTGCCTATTATTAATATATAACTAGCACATATCCTTGCTGAAATATCCAGCTTAAACCAGCCTAGGCTGGTTGGCTGGTTGACCAGCCTGGTTTTAGAGGGGTTTTGGCCATTTCCAGGCTGGTTTCCAGCCATTTCAAGCCTGGTCTTAGCTGGTCAGGCTGGAAAATGACCAGCCAAATCCAGCTAAAACCAGCCTGGTTTAAGCTGAATATAGCTGGTTTTGCCTGGACTCCCAGCTTGGCTAGGCTGGTCAAGCAGGTTTTAGCTGGTCATATCCCAGCCTGACCAGCTAAGACCAGGCTGGAAATGGCTGGAAACCAGCCTGGAAGTGGGCAAAACCCCTCTAAAACCAGCCTGGTCGACTAGTTAAAACCAGCCAACCAGCCTAGGCTGGTTTAAGATGGATTTTTCAGCAGGGATCTAATATGAACTTCCCTAATCCTACTTAAACCCAACTTACTATTAACAAGCAACTAATTAGTAGTTTATTGAGCTAAAAATCTTAGATAATTTTTTTGTTAATAGGGTGAATTGTACATTCAAGAGTTCACACTTAGATATTGTTTGACAACTGTTAGCAAGTTAGCAGGTTTGGCATGCTGTCCCAGGAGAGAACCCTGAGCCCGGAGATAGTTGAGCCCAGGGCTCCCGCCTGGTTCATAGATCATGTAAGGGGATTACGAGATCAGGTAGTTCTCGAGAGCTCCCCGTGGGTAAGGAGAAATGGAGGAGAAGGTTTGGATGGGGGGTTTCTTCAGAAAACGAAGTTAAGGGAGTAGTGCTAACTAGGCTACTCATAGTGAGTTTGGATTAATCTGATTGGCTAATGCATGTAGATGAGTGGCCAGCTGCAGTCAATCATATCACGTGCTCCTCTCGAAATTAGCAAGTGAAACTTCATTTAAAATGAAGTGTGCCCATGTAAAGATAAAATAAAAGTCCACAATCTAGTGACTTTCAAAATAAGGTCTGCACTACATGTTGAAAACCAAATCAAACAGCTAAAAATGCAAGAATATCTGAAAAAGTTGACTTGACTCACATTCTCCCATTATTCGCAGACTTGATCCTCTTACCCATTGCTGTATAATATTTGTTTTCCTGCATCCCTTTGTGCTACACAGTGCATAATAAAACAGCAGACATTTAATCCACATGCTTCAATTACTTTATTCAGTTGTGTTAAGCCATTTTTCTTATTTAGTTTTCTGGACTCCCGTGAACTATCAAACATCTGTGAATAGTTTCAGATAAGCACACTAATCTCTCCTGCCAAATGGCTTCCATGCATAGGAGAGAAATGTACTTTCATTAACATATTTGCACTGTATTGTTCACCGCATGAAAATGTTAATACATTGCAGATTTGCTGGAACTCACGTGCTGAGGGGAATTCATTTAATGCAATAACCTCCAAACTGCAGTGTAATTTTTAAGCATGCGTCCCTGCGGATTCTTGAATGTGTCCCAAAGTGATGAGTTGTTAAAAAGTACACCACGTTAATAGAGAAAACGTAAAGCAAGAGCTACACTCACAAAACAAGACTACTTAACAAATTGCTTTTTAAAACACTGTCGGTTAGGTTTAGGGAAATGGGTGGTTGCTGGTCAATTGGTGCTTTTGAAAACACTATCAGTTGGGTTTAAGGAGGAGGGTGTTTGGGGGATAGGTCAATCAGTTAGTCAGTTGACAGCGGCCCCTGGTGGATGTACGCAAGAACAGCAGGCATGAATGGCACTTTTTGAGAAAAATTTGACATCTGAAAAAGTATACACAGCGCCCTCTGGTGGATTTGCGAAACAAAAACTGAAAAAAATGTACCACCTACGACATATTTGGCGCTCGCCAAAAATGTATATAGGGGTACTTTTTCAGAATAAGCCTGGATTGTTTTTTACAGTGGACACTCAAAAACTTTGCTGTTTGTTTAAACTACTATTTATTATGAGTTGAAACAACACAATATTTAATTTTTTTTTTTTGGGGGGGGGGGCAACTTAATTGTTTTATGTTCAAGTTTGTAAAAACAATTAAGTTAACTTAATCGATTTGTTTCATTCATTCATTTTCTTGTCAGCTTAGTCCCTTTATTAATCCGGGGTCGCCACAGCGGAATGAACCGCCAACTTATCCAGCAAGTTTTTACACAGCGGATGCCCTTCCAGCCACAACCCATCTCTGGGAAACATCCACACACACATTCACACTCATACACTACGGACAATTTAGTCTACCCAATTCACCTGTACCGCATGTCTTTGGACTGTGGGGGAAACCGGAGCACCCGGATGAAACCTATGCGAAGGCAGGGAGAACTTGCAAACTCCACACAGAAACGACAACTGAGCCGAGGTTCGAACCCAGCGACCTTCTTGCTGTGAGGCGACAGCACTACCTACTGCACCACTGCCTCACCTTAATCGATTTGTATTGGGACAATTTGTTCATGTTGTTTCAACACAAATAGATTGGTTTGGTTTTTTATATATAGACAAATTTACAGTGGATTAAACATAAACTTATTACGTTCTTCCCCAAAAAATCTCAGGTAATGTGTTGTTTCAGCTCATTTTAAATAGTAGTTTGAACAAGTGTGTGTGTGTGTGTGTGTGTGTGTGTGTGTGTGTGTGTGTTTTAGTGTTGAGTGTAGCTACACACTATCACACAACATGAATGAACATACTGTACCACTGTCTGATTTAGGGAGAAACCAAAGAGTGATAAATATTAATGAAAATGATACGGTTACAGCACTGAGGCCCACGTCTCCCCGACACACTCCTTTACGCTCATTTTTAACAGCGGTATTTCTGAGAGCGCCTTTGGAAGGAGACCAGAGAAATGACAAAAGCTGTTTAACGGTACACACGCAGGCCAAATTCTTCAAATGGTGACCTGCTCCCCATCAAATGAAATAAAGTCTGTGAGGACATGACAACTATATTGGTTTAATAATGTGGGCATGTTGACAGATCCAGTCAAAACATGTTAAATTAAGATTTAAAAATATATAGAGAGAGAGTTGTGTACGGATAGCAGAAGGTTTAGCGATGGGATCTGTGAGCTGCTGTTAGTATTTCTTGACCATTTTTTTTTTTTTTGGCTGGTAATCTAAATCTTTATTCTGTACCCTGAATGCACTGCAAGTTAGGGTGCTTTCACACCTACACTTTTGTTTTAGAACGTGTCTCGTTTGCAGTTAGCGTGGTTCGTTTGGCATATGTAAACAGGGCAATCGCGCTCTGTTACGCGCCAAAGTAATCGCTCCGAGATTGCTTGAATGAGGTGGTCTCGGCTCGATTGAAACGAACCCTGGAGCGGTTCGATTGCAGTGAGAAAGGGATTCGATCCGAGCGCGATTATATCACTGTGTTTTATGGATATGTAATACGGCTATATGAAGAGAGAATTATGAGTAAGGCGGGAAGTTTCGCGAGTCTTCGGATGCCCATTTCATATACATTTTTCATATCTTCTCTGGGCCACTATAGGCTAACGGCTGCTTTAGCCAGAGTTTACTCTGCCAAATATTTGCCAAGAAATTTTTGATTTAAGTAAACTTGTTAAATGTAGGTGTTTTTTTTTTTTTTTTTTTTTACATTTTTACAGATTTTTGCCAAAACAAAAAAACAAAAAAAAAAAAAAAACAAGTAATTTAAACTTTTTTCAAGTTGAATATTTTACAGTGTGTGCCGTCAAACCGATGAAGATGTTTCCTATAATGTGCTGGTGCGTTTTCTATTTGCATATGTTTTTTAAAGCTACAACACTTTGAGATCTCTCGGTCACCATAAAAACACAATATTTGAAGCTGCCATCTGGATTTGCAGGAGATTTATATATGAAGGTGACGTTACAAAAAAAATCACTGTGAGATTTATCAGTGTGAATCCATAAATACCTCAGAGTCTGCAGTGTGTGTGTGTGTGTGTGTATGTGTGTGTGTGTGTGTGTACAGAGTTGCTGGACTATACATCTGTGGAGACAGAAGACTTGTGACTTACTTTCTCACTCAGATAAGGAATGTTTGGATGCTTTGGGAAGTGCATATAGTGTAAGGTAAAGAGTAGAGTTACTCACAGCTGGACTGCATCTCTCTGTGGATGATCATCTGGACAGCTTTATTTGCTCGTCTGACACCTTGATCTTAAGCAGACACTGCACTAAACCCTCAGTCCCTATATTCAGTTGGTGTGCATTTCTATTACCTGTCATTCTATAGTAAATAAAGACACTAAAGAGATCTCTTTAATGTAACAACAGTTGGAGATTTGGAGAGCCATTGTGGGAAAAAATGTGATATACTTTACAATATGGTTTTCATTGGTAAAGCTGATATTTGTACATCATTTATTAATCATAGTTATGATTAATGTATTATTAAAATCCAAATTCATTTAAGGTAAGTTAGTGCACTATGAGTTAACTAACAATGAACAACTGTATATCCATTAACTATTGTTAACAAAGACAAATAAATACAGTATTAAATGTAATGTTCATTGGTTGTTCATGTTAATAAATACGTTAATTATGAGTCCTGTGAAGTGTTAATAAAATGTGCTTAATAAAACTGAATATGCTCTTACAGTGTATTTTAAATCTTAAAGATATAATTTTTCCCCAAAAAAATGTAACATTACATGAACATTTACAATGCATCTGGAAAGTGTTCATAGCGCTTCACTTTTTTCACATTTTTTTTTTTTTTGTTACAGCCTTATTCCAAAATGAAGTAAATTCATTTATTTCCTCAAAATTCTACACATTTTCCCCCATATTGACAATGTGAAATTGTTGCAAAATTATTATAAATAAAAAAGCTGAAAACCACGTACATAAGTGTTCACGGCCTTTGCTCAATACTTTGTTGATGCTCCTTTAGCAGCGATTACAGTCTAAAGTCTTTTGAATATGACGCCACAAGCTTGGCACACCTGTCTTTGGGAACTTTTGCCTATTCCTCTTTGCAGTAGCTCTCAAGCTCTATCAGGTTGGATGGTGTACAGCCATTTTGTTCATCACCTATCTTCCGTTTTGGGTCGGTTTTGGACCTGAGTAGTGCTGGCAACACGATTATTGAATTAACCTCTTAAACCCAAGTGCTATTTTGGGATTTCCGCCTGGATTTTGCCTACCCAAATATAAAAGCTACCCAAATCCACATGTAGAGGTTTAAATGCAAATATTTGGTATTATTTTAAAGAAAACCCTTTGAATTTTCATAAAACACTATTGGAAGTGTTTAAAATAACTGTATATGTTGTCTGTGTTATAATAAACACCTAAAAAAGAGGCGCTTTTTGTATTTTTTTTTTTATAAACTCAAATTTGACAGTGTATCTTTTAGGTTCTGTGTGGTCTAGCGTGCTGTAATTAATGTTGGTGGTTCCTGCACATGTCTGTAATCATAGGAAAAAAGACAAATGTCTCTACCAAAATCTATGCAAAAGTTATTGTTTTCCAACTGATGAGAGGTGCTATATAAGCCACAGGGAGCGATCATTGTTTTCATATTTCACTATTCTTTTGTTTGATTAAACATAATTCACTGTGTTTGGACCACGTCAGACATATAAAAGGTTTACTTATGCACATCACCTCAAAAACAGAGGAGAATGGCCCTGAAGTGCACAGCATAAGGTAAGAGATGACAGCTGTCTGTGCTGTCTGGGGCTGCTTATTGATCATAAATGTATTGTTTTCACTTCTGCGCCATGGAAACACCACGATTCATTCGGCAACTGTTTGATATGTGAATATAAATCAGTAAAAAGAATGCTAGAACCGTATGAGCACCGTCAAGAGCTTTCATTTGAGCTATAACTTGTACATGTGTCATATATAAACCATATGAAAAATATAGAATGAACCAATGTTCGGGTATCCACAATACTGTGTATTTAAGTGTAAATAACTTTTGTACAGTAGAATAAAAACCAAAGTGATGCATATGTGCATAAAATATAGATTCTACACTTTCAAACGAAACCACTTAAGGGGGTCTGGTGCAATGCTAGCCCTTTAAATCTTAAAGGGAAAGTCCATGGCGTCACCCAGTACCGGGTCCTCGGAGTTTGAGAGCAGTTGCACTCGCCTTCTTCTTATTTGTGGTGACCGATTTAGGTCATAACAAGTATTTTGAGTCGAATTTCACACATTCTGGAGACGCTGACAAAATTGGAGCCCTTTAAATGCTCTGTGTCAGAGAATGTTGTATTGTATCAGCAATCATGCATCAACAACTGTGGCCAACAGCACAACTGAATGGCTGTTTGGAGAGAGCGGATGTAGCTTTACCATCCTGACTCCAGGCCTCAGCTGTCCATGAGGCAGCACAAACAGTGGTGTTGACCAGCGTGCTTGTGTTGGTACACACATTGATGGATGCGTGCATGCACACACACAGCTGCAGTGTGAACAGAAGACATAATCAGTAGACCACTTCTGGAGTCTGTTTGACCTGCATGTTAAATAAAGTGTTTAAAGTGTTGAGCTCATGTGCATCTTACTGCTGTGTGTGTCTATGTATATGTGTGTGTCTTTGCTTGTGAGTGCATCCCTGTGAGTGTGTGCGGATGCCTGTGTGAGTGCATCTGTGTGTGTGTGTGTGACTGCATGCATCCACATGTGTGTCTGTGTGTGTGCATGCATGTGTGTGGGCTTCTATATGGGTGTCTGTGTGTGCATGTCTGTATGCGTGTGATTATGTGTGCGCATAGATGTGTGCACTTGTGTGCACGTCTGTGTGTGCGCGTGCATACATGTGTGTGCATACATGTGTGTGTCTGTGTGTGCGTGCATACATGTGTGTGCATGCATGTCTGTGTGTGTGCGCATGCATCCGTGTGTGTCTGCATAGATGTGTGCATGCATGCATGCGTCTGTCTGTTTGTGCATGCATGTCTGTGTGTGTGCATGCATCCGTGTGTGTCTGTGTGTGCGTGCATCTGTGTATAGATGTTTGTATGTATGTGTGTGTCTGTGCACGCATGTCTGTGTGTGTGTGTGCGTGCATCGTGTAAGCACGCATGTGTGTGTGTGCGTGCATCCATGTGTGTGTGTGATATAGATGTGTGCATACATGTGTGTGTGCATGCATCTCTGTCTGTGTGTCCGTGTGTGTGTCTATCTGTGTGCATGTTTGTGCGAGCATGTCTGTGTCTGCATAGATGTATGCGTGCATGTGTGTGACTGTTTGTGCACACTTTTCTGTGTGTGTGCGTGCACATGCATCGTGTGTGCATACATGTGTGCGCGCATATCTGTGTAAGTGCATGCACCCGTGTGTGTATACGTGTGTGCGCGTACATGTATGCGTCTGTGTGTGCATGCATGCATGCATGCCTGCCTGTGTGTGTGCATGCTTCTGTGTGTGTCTGTGCATGCATGTGTCCCTATTTTTGTGTGTGTCTGTACATGTGCGTGCATGAGCGTATGTCTGTGCATGTGTGTGCTTGTGTGTGTGTGTGGGTTAAAAAGGTGATGAAGTCCAGATGCTTAGTTTAGAGTACTCGACACATGTGACTGTGTGTGAAACTGAACAAACACAGCTAATTAAGAGCCCGTGTGATTTCAGCCGTGCCCCTGCTTCATCTTACCCTTTAAATGGATCACAATGAAAGCTTTCTAACAGTGAGTCCAGATTATTGAGACATAATACTGCACATATAAGCTGCAGAATCTGCTTCTAGGGAGGCTTTTTACATTATTCACTCTTTTGAGCTTCAGTCTCAGTGCATTGCAGTGACATGAGATCTGCTTAAAGCTAAACGCTTCCCATCTGTGTGACAGACAGTTTGGCACATCAACTCCTGTTTGCTTTATCTGGGCTTTCTACAACATCCTCCAGCCTAAGAAGATGCACAATTGTGAAGGGACAGTGTAAGCCGGTAAATCTTTATGTTAAATATTAAATTAATTAGTCCCCAAAAATGTAAAAATTCTAAAAATAAAATCCCTAATGGAAATCTTGATAGTTCACAGACAGTGGTGTAGTCCTTGCTATACGCACGTATACTCAGTATTTTTTTAGTTTAGTTTAGTTTAAACTTTATTGTCCACTCTGCTTGACACAGAAAGGAAATTTTTTTTCCACACTGGATTTAGGACAACAATTACAAACATACAACAACGACACAATAACACTTATCAACACAACAACATAAGTTAAAAGTTTAAAAACCAAATTAGCCCCATACACAATACTGCAAATCATACTTGGTAACCACCTCATTCACTACAAACATTGATCCGGTTTAGAACAACAACTGCCATTGGGATAAATGACTTTTTATAGGCATTTCTTCGTGCTTTAGGAACTCTAAACCTGCGTCCTGATGGTAGCAATTCAAATGCTGAGTGAAGGGGATGTGTATTATCTTTAAAAATCACAACTGCTCTTTTTTACCGTAAAAGAGTCAAATAAAATCTGCAATGAATGCTGTTTGTGACCAGTTATCTTATTTGCCTGATTGATGCTTTTTTCCTTGAGCTGTTTGGGTATTACCACTTCTAAGGATCAATAATTGATTATACCCTCAGTATACTCACTTGTTTTTCTGATTAAACTTTCCTAATTTACTTGTATTTGCGTCCCCTTTAACTGTATACCAAACAGGGTTTTTTTTAACTCACAACTTAATTTGTTAAGATGTGCCTATCTCTTACAATTCTTATTTAAATATTTATATGACACATTTTTTTTTTCTCCTAAAAGGATCTGATCCTGATCCACACTAAAATTAAAATCCTAAAATCGCCCCTGTAAAACAGTATTTCACATTTGTCTTAATTGTGCCGCTAGTAAACGACACTATGCAGTATATAACACTTAAACAATTAGGCAAAGACTTCTCATAAATCGCCTAACAATGTGTGATTTAAAAGGGTAACTACTAGTATATGATAGCGACAACAGAAGACAGACTCCTAATAGTTTGGTTTAAAACAAGCATGCACGAATGTGACAATTAAAAATAGTAGCTGATTGATGTTTAAAGGAACTTATAAAATGTAAAGTAATAAGCCAGTAAAGAAAGTAAGCTAAAAAGCCGTCTTTTCATGTATGCACAGGCCCTTTTGAGTTAACTTAAATACAGGTAACTGATGTAAAAAAAAAAAAAATATATATATATATATATATATATATACATATATATATAATCTCCAATGAATCGAAGAAACATTGACTTTCGTCGTTTCTTTGCCTACTTTCATTTAAAATTTATTTCGGGTGTAATAGTACACCAGCTTTTTTTCTAGGACTACACCACTGTTCACAGGATGATAATGTAAAGTCTGTGTAAAATCAAAATGTACACTGTTTATTTTGCTGGAGCACATTGTTATTCTTTAGATGAATAATGAATCCATGCAAATTAATCCACTGATTTGTTTTGGAAATCTTCAATCATACTCTGAGCATCTGCTTCTGCGTTTGGAGCGGTGCTCATTATCTGATGACCACAACACAGCCGCAGTCATCTTAAAGGGGTAGTCCAATGCTGTTTCATACATTTTTACACTGTTCAGGGGTGAGACTCTCATGCTCAAGCATGTGGTGACAAGTTAAAAAAAAACAATATTTTGGATGTCTGATTATTTGAGTATTTCTTTACAAAAAAAGTCTTACTACTAGTGTAGATCAGAATTTACCTTCTCTTTTTTGAAATCTTAATGTAATGGTTAATGTAACCAAGAGATCAAATCCTTTTGGGGGCAATAAATAATGCACAAAGCATGATTTAGTTTTTTTGTTTAGCCAGTAGTTCCCTCGGTTTAAACATTTGACATGAGAATAAATGACATATTTCAGCATGGATGTATAATACCAACCCTGGCTCATTCTGATAACATACCCCTATATACATTTCTAAAGAGCGCCAAATATGTCCCAGTGTCAGGGTTGGGAGTTGAAGGAGATGAGGCAAGGACCCAATTGCAGCAAATGAAAATTATTTATTAAAAGGAAAACAAAATAACTTTATATATATATATATATATATATATATATATATATATATATATATATATATATATATATATATATATATATATATATATATATATCCACTGTGGGGGTTAACATGGCAAAATACAGACTTAGGAATTCTAGACAGGACCAAAATTTCATGGCGTCCTCAATGAAGACACATGGACACTAAATTAATGACGATGGACCAGCAAAGGACAGAGCACACTATGAGAATAAATAAGAAAGACAAATCAATAAACAAACAAGCGGACAGGTGAAAATAAAAATTACAAACAGAATAATAAGGTGGGTGGGACAAGATGCAAGACAAAAGAACACATGGTACAAAAACACAAGTCTTGTGCTCAAATACAAACAGGACTAGAACACACAGCCAATGAGAGAACTCATTGACCGTGTGCTAACATGAAACTGAACACTAAGGGTGCACTCACACTATGCTATACGAACCGTGCCCAGGCCTGTTTCCTGGATCGTTTAAGAAGTGTGAGTGCTCTGAATCGGACTCAGGCGCGGTTCATTTGGCCGACCCTGGCCTGGTTGGAAGAGGTAAGCCAGAGCATGGTTCACTTGGGCTTTGGCGTGGTACGCTTGTGTGTGAGTGCAAAGGCGCCTGAGCCCGAAACTGAAAGCGAAAGTGATTTTTAGGGATTGTTTTATATGTGTTTATTGGTCATTCTTCTGTTCAATGAACGCAAACTTTCGTAGATTATTAAAGACGCAAACCCCTTACTGCACGACAGCTGCACCTTCAGAAAACCTAATTCCTGCAGCACGAGGACTTTATGATTGTTTATGAGCGTCAAAAGTCGCTGATCTGTTTGGCGAAATATTTGACTGTGTGTCACTGCATATCAAACAACTTAAACGTCATGTGCTGAGCGAAAGCGCTTACTGAAGACCGCATCATCGATGACATGAGCGTGCCCAGGCCTGAATATAATGTGAGTGCGGGCCGTCGGGGGAGATGGGAAGGGGGACAAGCGTGCTTACGCTTGTGAGTACACCCTAAAACACGTGGTTACAATGTAAACATGAAACCATGTGATGCACGATACAAAAACAACAGATCGCAAGACACGAGTACACGACATATAAAGATACTTACCATGCTTTCACATACGCAACGTGAATTTTTACTCTCAGCGGCATTCGAAACCAACTAGCCCGAGACGCTGAGAAAGAAACATCACGCCGCAAACAAAATAAACACAGTCTCCGGGACAGGAGCGTGCATCCAGACCACGTCCAAATCTCACTTACCTGCATCAAGCTCGAATGTGCACGGCTCGAGCGCAACCAGGATGGTGCTCATACAATGACAAAGACAGACAATGATGAAAAAAATGGGAGCTCAACCTGAGAAAACTCGAGCCAGGCACAATATACAAGACAGGACAGGACCAGTGCCTGGACTCTGTCGCCAAAACAAGAATTAACAAGACTGAAGTGGCAGAATCCTGACACTAGGAGCTACGTTTTTTTGCCGTTTTTATTTTTGGGAATTCGCCAGAGGCCGCTGTGTATGCTTTTTCACATCTCAAATTTCTTTTGCAAATGCCATTCACACTTGCTATTCTTATGTTACCCACCCAGCCCCTTCCCTAAACCCAATCGATAGTGTTTTCAATAGCACTTATTGACCAGCAGCCACCGACTTCTCTAAACCCAACCGACAGTGTTTTAAAAAGCAATCCAGAAAAAGAAAACCCCTTGCGGCTGCCTGATTTTTACCACATTTTCAGTTTTTACCACATTCTCACCCTGTTATTTACTTGTTTGTTTTATTTTTTGGCTTTTCTTTTTGTCTTTCCTGATTTCTTGAAGCATTCTTCAAGAAATTTCTTCTTGAAATTTCTTCACAGACTCAAACCCTGTCTTCACGGTCAACTCTGCTCTGCATCTGGAAAACTTTGACATATGCGGTGAGCTAACTGGACAAACTGGTATCAACGGAAAAGCCGGCCACACAGAGGTAAGTGGTCAGCTGTTAAGCACTAAAAGGAACAGTGTCATACCGCCCCTTAGCTTTCGTTTTAAAGACAAAATAATAGGGTGAGGAGCTCTGTCACTCAGGAGTAGCTCAGAGCAGAGTCGCTCCTCCTCCACATCGAGAGATGTCAGCTGAGGTGGCTCAGGCATCTGTTTAGGATACCTCCTGGACACCTACCTAGAGAGGTGTTCCAGGTATGTCCCACTGGGTGGAGGCCTCGGGGAAGACCTAGGACGTGCTGGAGGGACTATGTCTCTCGGCTGACCTGGGAATGCTTCAGGGTTTTCCCGGAGAAGCTGAAGGAAGTGTCTGCAGAGAAGAAGCTCTGGGGTCCTCTCCTAAGACTGCTGCCCCTGCGACCAACCCCAGGAAAAGTAGAAGAAAATGAAAGAATAATTGAATGCAGCCATACTTTCCTCTGGCTATACAATACACAATCTCCAGAAATGTATATAGGGGTAGGTTTTCAGAATGAGCCTTTGTTGTATAATACACTAGAGTGCATTTGATTGATCAGAAGTTTTGATTTGAGAAAATAAACATATCCTCCCAGTCCCCTACCATCACTCCCTCCCCCAGGCCCGGATTGGCTAATCGGGAGGACCGGGATAATTCCCGGTGGGCCGGTCCGTTTTTTGGCCGCGAGGGCCGGTGTCCCTAGTTCCAGAATCGGTTGCTCTCAGCAGTCACACTTTTTAAAAATAATTTATTTATTTACTTGACCACAGCCTTCTTATTCATTATTTTACCGCAGCTCTGCTCTTTTTATCTATTTTCACGTAGCCTCGTGAGCAGGATGCAAGTTAATGATGATATAACCAGATAAGTCTCCATTTAACGTTCAGCTGTTGTGGTACAGTGGATAGAATGTTAGATTATGACGCGGCCATCCTGGGTTCGGTCCTTGTCTGAGTAACAATTATTATTATTTTTTTTTTCATTTTTATTGTTAAGACATAATACTGTAAGGGTTGTTGAACATTTGAAGTTCTAAAAGTGCTGTTTTCTCAAAAAAAGACGTGATAGTGTAATTAGAAACTGAATTGGAAATAACCTTATTTTAATATAGTCAGTGGTGAACTGAGGTGGGCCGGTCTGAGGCTTGAAACTCCAGGGCTGAAAAAGAGTCCCACTCCGGCCCTGCCCTCCCCCGTTCCTTAATATTAGCTGGTATGACATACTGTAGCATAACATACTTAAAACAGCTGACAAACACCTTCAGCTTCAAGTTGGACCTTTTACAGTCAGTGAATAAGACTCAACAACCACCATCAACCGATCCCATTTACTGACATTCACTGCTCTTTCCAGGATCACAGTCCTTAAATCCTCCCGAACAGACCTACAACACACTGTTCAGGTGTCTGAGAAACAGCAAAGCGTCCGGCTCAGACTGTGAAATCCCATACTCCCTCAAGCACTGGGATCACAGACGTTTCCAGTCAGTCTCTGGAGCTCTGTGCTGATTTAAAGTGCTTCAAAAGCTCATTCATTGTTCCTGCAGGCCATAATAATGAACTCAAAGCACCCCATTTCCCTCTAACTGACTTCAGTGACCCTCTTAAAACCATTATTGGTCATATTATTTGATAGGACATCTGCTCCCTGTGATACACCTCATTGGGTAAATGCTCAGTGAATGTAGTCATCTTGAAGTCTTAGACCACATCATGGACTCTTACCGGCCCAATCGTATAGAGGGCACAATGAGGCACCAGGCACGCCAGCTCTGTCATATTCAGTTTATTCATGACAAGTTACATTTGTTTAATGCTATTATTAGCATTAGTATTTATTATATGCATGTTTGTATTTGTTCTTATAATTTTTTCATTTAGACTTGTCCACCTATCAGGTTTTAGAGACATATGCATGACCTCTTTGTTGTTATTGTTCATTCATTAATTTGCTGGAAATTATAACTAATTTTAAAATAGTTTTGAAACAAATCTTTTTGCTTAACAAATGGAATTATGGAAAAAAATAAGTAATGGATGTGTTCAGTGGAGTTTCCTGAATCAAGTTCAAAAGGAAGATGCTCCAATGGAAGATACTCGAACCACAGATGGGACTCAGTCTGCAGCCTGTACATCTACTGGTGACCTACTCACACCTGCAGCTTCTTATCAATGGACGTCCAGCGCTCTCTAACCCCCATTGCCTAAACCAGTGGTTCTCAAACTGTGGTACGTGTACCACTAGTGGTACGCAGGCTTCCTTCTAGTGGTACGCGGAGGAATGAAATATGTCTTGTACATGCTTCCCACATTTCAAAGTTTACCAAAAATGATGTATGTAATATGCTATATATGAAACATAGCCTATATTTCTGAGGTAATCTGCCATGATTTTTTTTAACTGTGCAGAGTTGTAGCTGCTTTACTGGGCCTACTACGCTACTGTATTTCAATACTGCTCATTTTGGTGGTTTTTTACTGTATTTTACAATTGTCTGTATATTTTTGAATAGTACTGTGGATACTTAATTGTAGATTTTCATTCAGTCCAGTTTAAAGCAGAAGCTGGTCTTTTGCAATATCCGTTTTGACATGTGCTTCTCTTTAAATGTTTTTAAATATAATTTTTTTATTGTTTTAGTTTTATTATTAAATTTGAATAAATTTATATATATATATATATATATATATATATATATATATATATATATATATATATATATATATATATATATATATATATATATATATATATATAATAGAAAATAATAGAAGGAGGGCGAGGCAGTGACGCAGTAGGTAGTGCTATCGCCTCACAGCAAGAAGGTCGCTGGTTCGAACCTCCGCTGTGGCGACCCCGGATTAATAAAGGGACTAAGCCGACAAGAAAATGAATGAATAATAGAAGGCACAACAAATGTAATATATATATATATATATATATATATGTGTGTGTTTGTGTGTGTATGTATATATGTGTGTGTGTGTATATATATATATAAGGTTTAAATGAGTATTTCATATAAACATTTTAGAGAAAATATCAGACAGGTAGGCCTTCAAAAATTGATCGGAGGGCCCCGGAGTGGAAAAGGTTGAGAACCCCTGGTCTAGAGCACTATTTTAGTTAATGCTCTTATATGTTGTATTTTAGGAAAGTGTGAAACAACCTATGGTTATTTTCAACGCAATCTCACAGCAATTCGTAACTTATTGTAACAATTGAACTCGTACGAATTAGCCACTAAACTGACAAAACGTAAAATACGTAAGTTTCCTCGTGAGATCAGGCTGTTATTTATGTTGAAGGAACTGTTTAGTCCATCACATTAGTTGAGTTCAACAAACTCGCTATGTATGTGTCTAGAAAACCTGCTAATTTTAAATTTTGTTAGTTGACAAATAAGTGATAAATTGCTTTTGTAATGTCACATTGGATCAAATCAATTACTAAATATTGTACATGAATATAAATTCAAATATTGAATGTAAACACTCAGGACTTAATCTTGGGACCCTCTTGTTATGTAGCAACACTGCTGCCCACAGGGCTACTATGGGGAAACTCTCTACATGCAGGATAAAAGTATGAATGATAAAGCATATGCTCACTGGCTGGTTAGTAAATTAGGACAAAACTGAATTACAGCCATTAAACAGATATGATCATGTGAGATCATGACGCACATTGGCTAATATGATTTTTTCATCATCGCCACATGACCATGCTTCAATTAGTGAACTGCAAGTCACTTTCAATGCAAAAACCAAAATGCTAAACAACCAAAAACTACCATCAGAAATCAAACATGTTCTTCTACAAGGCATCATGGGACTCACTTTTTATCGGACTGTACATATGCAGTAAATCCATTCCAGCAAAATGTCATTCCACCAGAAAGATATTCTTTAATAAATCAGGTTAATATCGACAGCGGGCTGATGGTCTCCCAGATTAAGGTCTTCCTTTGATTCCTCTTTTTATCTGGTCTTTATGAATAGTTCATTGTCTCAGCTCTGGCAGCGACAAACATGTCTGTCAACACCTTGTCATTTTTTTTTTGTTTTAAAAATGCTTTATTTAGTTACTGCCTGCTTGAAAAGCCTTACGCCGCTCAGATTAGGATAAGAGAAATTTATGAGGTCAGATTGGAAAAACAGAGCTGTCAGGAAAAGAGCATTGAGCTTTAAACGCTTCCCCAAAGACTCATACATTACAAAACTCCCATGATGCATCAGTGTGGAGGTGTCAGAAGGGCAGATTAAATCGTCAGTTTTAGCACTTGATTAATATTTTGTAGGTTTAGAGTAGCCCACATTAACAACTGCATTTTACATGTGCTATTTCATACTAAATCTGCATAATTGAATGTGTCCATTAGTTTTTATATATATATATATATATATATATATATATATATATATATATATATATATATATATATATATATATATATATATATATAAAGTTAGTTTACCCACAACTGAAAGTTATGTCATCATTAACTCACTCTTTACCTGTTTAATATTTTACTTGTAGTAATATTTTTATTCTTATTTGTTTTATTTCGGCTAGAATAAAAGCAGTATTGATTTTTTTAAAAGACATTTTAGGGTCAAACTTATTAGCCCCTTTAAGCTGTATATTTTTTGGATTGTCTACAGAACAAACCATCATTATACAATAACTTGCCCAATTACCATAATCTGCCCAGTTAACCTAACTAAACTAGTAAAAACAGTACTAGTCAAATGTCATCATGACAAAGATAAAATAATCAGCTATTAGAAATGAGTTACTAAAACTATTATGTTTAGAAATCTTGAAGAAATCTTCTCTCCGTTAAACAGAAAATGGGAAAAAATAAATAAACAAAAAAAGGGGGGGGGGGCTAATAATGCAGAAGGTTTAATTATTCTGATTGCAACTGTGTGTGCATGTATATATATATATATATATATATATATATATATATATATATATATATGAGCAGGTGAGCCTTCAAAAATTGATCAGAAAAAAAGAATTGGGCCCTGAAGTGAAAAAAGTTGAGAACCCTTGCTCTAGGAGTAAGAGTTTTACGGTAGTATTTCATCTTAAAAATATTGGTACTATCATCCAGAAGCATTGAAAGAATTAGTTGCTTCGTTTCCAATGAAGTCTTAAAGAAACTTGTTCATGCTTTTATCAGCAGCAGGGTGGATTACTGTAACTCCCTCCTCACAGGCCTTCACAAAAGGACAGTCAGACAGTTGCAGCTCATCCAGAACGGTGTTGCCAGGATTTAGACCTGAACCAGAAATTCACAGCACGTAACACCTGTTCTCAGGTCTTTACAAAGGCTCCCAGTTACATTTACATTTAGTCATTTAGCCGACGCTTTTATCCAAAGCGACTTACAAATGAGGACAAGGAAGCAATTTACTTAACTATATTTATAATTTTATTTATAATAATATTTATAATTTAACTATAAGAGCAACATTTAATAGGTGCTGTAGGCAAGTTTCAGGTGTGATTCAAAATAGATTTTAAAGTGATACTACTTGTCTATAATACTACTTGTCTATAAATTACTAAATGACCTAGGACCTCAATACATTACAGATATGCTCACTGAATACAAACCTAATAGATCACTCAGATCTTTAGGATCATATAAACTAGAAATTCCAAAAGTTCAGTCAAAGGAGGGTGAATCGGCATTCAGCTGCTAACAGCGCCCTTGCTGCTGGAATCAGCTTCCATAAATGATCAGATGTGCTCCAACATTAGACACGTTCAAATCAGGACTGAAAACACTTCTGTTTAGCTGTGCCTTTGCTGAATGAGCACTGTGCCATGTCCGACAGATCACACTTTTATGTCTTCCTTTTTTTTTTCATTCCTTTAAACCAGTTTTAACACATTGTAATCTTTTAAATTCTTTTTATTTTCTTGTTTTATTCTCGTTTACGTAAAGCACTTTGAATTACCATTGTGAGTGAAATGTGCCATGTAAGTAAACTTGCCTTTTACACTTGGCCTCACTTCTTGTTGGAATTAATCCACATTGATGATTATTACTGAGCTAAGCAATTGTAGAATAATATCAGTGCTTGGGATTGGCCATGAGATGAAAAGTAGATATCAGGTTTAGTTAGCTGAGAGCATGAAAACATCCAGTATGTTTGGTGGAGTTGAGCATCATCAGCGGTCAGAAGAAGAGATCTACTGAGCTGGTCTGGCAGCACTGAAAACTGCAGACAGATCCAGAAGATTTACAGTCAACTTCAAAGAAGATTCCACCCCAAAACTCTGTCAGTATTTACTCATTCCCATCCCGTTCCAAACCAGTGAATTTTTGCGGGATTGTACTGATCGTTCTGCATTTGTCCGTGAGATTTTGGAGAATGGGAGAATTGAGGCTTTCAACAGCCAGGATGTAAAAACATTATAAATGTTTCATAAAAGTCATTAATATGGGCCTTTGTGGAGTATTCCAAGCCTTTTGAAGATATTTAATAGGTTTGTGTGACCCATATTTTAAGCTGTTCCAGTGAGCAGCTTCAACTGATTCACTGAGTCAGTGATTCAAACTCAAATCAGTTAGACTCATGAGCTGCATCAAAAATTGCATACTTCCATACTATTTAGTACACTAAAAACAGTATGCAAGCCGACGATATGCTATCCCATGATGCACCGCTAGAGAATTCATGAATGGGAGTGAAGTGACGCAACTTGATAATATAAAAAGTTACCCAGATACACTACAAGTTAACAGGGGTTCAGGTCACCCATAGAAGAGATGGGTTTTTAGTTGTCATTTGAATAATACCAGTGAGTCTGCATTCTGTAGAGAAACTCTAAAAAACATTGGGTTATTTTTTTCAGCCCAAATCATGGGTTGAGGCATTTGGGTAATTTTTGGGGGTTAATTTCAGAGTCTTGGGTAGTTTCAACGCAGCTCTTTGGGTCAAATCAACTCACAGCAGGGGCTGACTGGGATACTACATATTATGCACTAATTTGTTTAAATGCAGTGAAAATAGTGTAACATACACTACAACATTCCTTGCGTTTTCAAATGATTAAAATGAGATTTATGCTCATAGCAGCCCTTAAGGCTGATTCATACTTCTGCGTCAAACGCCGGCGTATGCTACGGCGCTAACGCATAGCCCTTCGCCGTGGTCGTTGCTGACGTGCTCCTCTCAAAAAATGTAACTACACGTCGCAACGACGCGTAGCGTAAGCTCTGGTATTGGTCGGCTTGGTAGCGCTGACGAGTCTGGGCGGGACCGAGAGCTGCGCGAATGGCGCGAGCAATTGTTTACAAGTGTGGAGTCCCGTGAAGGAGCTCCGGATGGAAAGTTTTATCTTTTGTCTTGCCGGTTCCTGCCTCAAAATGAGCGAGTTTGAGCCACTTGTACATCCCGGAAGTGTTCAGGAAAAGCAAAAAAGCAGCGAAGAAACTTAACACAGAGGAACATTTACACCTCACTGCCAACTAGCGTTTCGGAAGTGTTAATGCAGACCAACAGTGACAGCGCGCAGAAGTATAAATGCACAGCTACGCGCGTTGCATGCGCCGTGGGTTACACCGGTCACCTGACGCAGAAGTATAAATCAAACTTTAGTCAGACCTTTCTAAAATTTCTTACACCGTTTGTAACATATTATTTAAATAAAAAAAAACTAATTACTGGGTATTAAAAAACAGCCCATTTATGGGGTTAAAAATAATAACCCAATTTGGGTAGTTTTTAACCCTGTGTTTTTTAGAGAGATCGGGAAGATCATTCCACCAGTGTGGAACATTGAAAGAAAAGGTTTTGGAAAGTGACTTTTAGCTTCTCTGTGGTGGCACTACAAGACGGCAGTCTATTATCAACTGCAGGCCCCTGGAAGGCATGCAGACTTTCAAGAGCTGGTGGAAGTAGGAGGGTGCAGTACCTTGTACCTTAGTTTGAACTTGATAAAAGGATCAACTCGTAACCATTGCAACAGAAATAAAAAACTATTTTTTACCTACTTCTGTATTTATATATATATATATATATATATATATATATATATATATATATATATATATATATATATATATAAAAGAGACAATATTTACAAAATATGTGTTGTCAAATGCCTACTGCTTCACAATTTTCACAACTGCTTCACTTCAACATACAATGAAACAAAAAGGGGGAAAACGCAGGATGGCTAAATAACAAGTGGAAATCTACAAATAGAACCCCAACAATCTCAGCTTCTAATTTAATGCTCATTCCAGTCTTTTACAAAAGACGCCCTGAACTCTGTAGCCAACGGGTGGACAACCCTGTTCCTGGAGAGCCACCTTCCTGCAGATTTCAGTTGCTACCCATATCACACACACCTGAACCAATTAATTAGGACCTGAACACCACGTGATAATTACGGGCAGGTGTGTTTGATATGGGTTACAACTGAAATCTGCAGGAGGGTGGCTCTCCAGGAACAGGGTTGGCCACCCCTGCTAGCCTATCCCAGGGCAGATCGATGCGTAATTAGGGCAGATCCTAAAGAGAGGGAAAGTGCAGGAGAAGGAAAGAAAATGCACACGAGAGGGAGAGAGAGAAACTCTTCTCCAGATGAAATATTGTCAATTTGAAACTTTAAAACAATACTGTAATATAGAGTTTGTTTAGCCACCTTTATGGCGCTGGTCCCAGGTGCTAAATCCTTCACATAAAATTTTAAATAAATGACTTTTAGGTTTTAAATAGGTTTTTCTCTAAACATTGGCAATAAAAAAGCCAGTATTGCTTGGAAATTATGTACACATTACCTTTATGGTGAAACTATAGGACTAATTAGTCAGTCTGTATAAATCCCCTGCTGAAAAATCCAGCTTAAACCAACCTAGGCTGGTTGGCTGGTTTTGGCTGGTTGACCAGCCTGGTTTTAGAGGGGTTTTGGCCCTTTCCAGGCTGGTTTCCAGCCATTTCCAGCCTGGTCTTAGCTAGTCAGGCTGGAAAATGACCAGCCAAATCCAGCTAAAACCAGCTTGACAAGCCTGGTTTAAGCTGGATATAGCTGGTTTTGGCTGGACTCCCAGCTTGGCTAGGCTGGTCAAGCAGGTTTTAGCTGGTCATATTCCAGCCTGACCAGCTAAGATCAGGCTGGAAATGGCTGGAAACCAGCCTGGAAGTGGCCAAAACCCCTCTAAAACCAGCTTAAACCAGCCAACCAGCCTAGGCTGGATTAAGCTGGATTTCTCAGCAGGGTTTTTTGTCAGTCAGAGCATCTTTGTGTAAAACGGTAGTTTAGCCAAAAGTCTGTTTTATTTTCTTTCCCCCAATCTCATTCCAAACACATATGACTGATCTTCTGTATGCTTTCCCTCCAGAATGAAGCAGAAGCAGCATGACTCATGCATTACATTCATCCAGAGGTCTCCTTAAAAAGTCCAAATGGTAAACAAAGTTGTGTTTGAGGGAGTGTTGTTCACATGAGGCAGGTTTGGTTAGATTGAACTGTGGTGCAAATGCTTGCTGTGGTAAAGTTGAGTAAGCGTGAGCGCTGCCATCTGAACCTAAAACAGACTGAGGCCTAAACTTAAATATGTCCACTTTAAAAACCCTTAAGCTCTGAGGAATAATGAACAGGAATTGAAGACACTGAAATAAACTGAAAACAGGACATGATAACCAGTGGCATAGCGCAAAATGCGGAGGCCCCCCTGCAGGGATCGCTGACGGGGCCCCCTGATGAGGGTGGTGGGGGGGGAATACGTCATACGTCCATTTGCATATCACTGACGTCATCACGTTCTACCGTTTCTGTTTAACAGCCTATGGTTAATAAAGGGGTATTTATAATTGCACTACACTTTATATAAGCATGTTTATTTAACTAAATTTATTGCTGTTTGAATACAGTATATCATTACAGATGTGTAACGTTAGTGAATGTGCAGTAATCTCTCATATGAAATAAACTCAGACAAGTTCAGAAACTGTCACTAATATCTGTGATTGTGAACAAGAAAAGAATAAACGGTCCAATTAAATTGTTAAAATAAAGTAGAAGTAGATCGGTTTGACTGTACAAGGGAAATACCTTCACACTGCCTGTGCTAAATCATTTGTCGTCGGTACGCAGAGGGGTGATCTGCTCTCGGGCAGCAGGTGGGAGAGGCTGCTGTACGAGGACTGACTGGGCCGCCTGTCAGTGCTGTGAGGCGGGGGAGGGGCCGGCGGCATCACACGCAGCTCGTTGAGAAGAGTAGGGACGCTACAGTATGGAAAAATTACAGTCTAAAAAAATCTCCAATAACACACAAAAAAGTCGCTAGGGGGGTCTGAAAAGTCGCTAAATCTAGTGACAAAGTCGCTAAGTTGGCAACATTGGCGGCAAGCAATCAGAATGAAGTAGTCCACCGCTTGAGAGGTGTTCAGAGAACACAGACGTGTGAACTTTGGTTCCGACCACAGTTGTTCCCAACAGTTTAGTGAAAATCGCGACGACGCGGGGCCCCCTAATCACGCGGGGCCCCCCCGCGGTGCGTGCCCTGCGGGCCCGTCCGCTACGCCACTGATGATAACACAAGATCCCACAATAAACTTAAGAAAATGCTAAAGTTCCTTCTAGTCATCGTTGTGATGATTAAGTACAGTTAAGTACAATTTCTTGTTGAAAACGCACTTCGCATTTCGTCACCTTAGAATTATAAGGTTCTATCTGACAATTTTGTCAACATTAAGTTATTGACATATTCTTATTAATTGACAACTTATTTACATTATGGGATGTTTTTTTATAAGTTGTTTACAATGTAAGACTTTTTATTTTAAAAAAAAACAAATGTTTCATGCATACTGTTTGCTATATGGATTGCAAAAACTTTAAAGCTCAATATCTCAAAATCATTCAAATCGCAGATAGAACCTTATAATTCCAAGGTGACTATTTGTGTGAACAGTTTATTACTCTTCTTAAGCATAAAACTAGTATGATGTTTGTAGATATTAAAAAAAAAAAACATTCTAAATGGACATACTTCTTTATGGAAGACAATGCTGTTTCTCAATACCAAGTACGCAAAGTTTGGACTTGCCAAGTTCAGACTTGGAAGAACAAACTCCCGAGGACGTGAGTCGTGTACTTCTTCGAATGGAACAGCAGTGTACTTTATAACGTCACTTACCTCACCATGGATTCATCAGTTTCACTGTACAATAAAATGATTTAATTAATATCATATTAATATTATAAATCTACATTTTTGATTTAAGAAAATGTACACATATTCGTATAAATGTGAATTAAAATGAGTTATTATACACAGACACGTGTCTTTGATAATCAGATTTATTCAACTACAATGGTAATTATACACACAATAAGAAATAAAGGCGAACACGACAAGAAATAAAGATTAGGCCAAACAATTCGGTAAACAAAGACAAACAGCATACACACGGTAACATAATTAAAGACAATTATAAAAGGTAACAAAACCAGCGCTTGCTGGTTACGCTGCAATGCATTCTGGGTTACCTGAGCTTTACTAGTTCGCACAAGTCACCTCTTGATGCATCCTTAGCCAAAGGCCAGAGCAAGTACACATCCGTGAATTTCATCTGTACTTGGAAAGATGTGAACTTTGAATTGGAACGGTACTTTGGTGACAATTAATGACGTTTTACGAGCACACAAGAACGCAAGTACAGACAAGAACGCATATTGAGAAACAGCCAATGCTAAAGTCAGTTATTCTTCTTTGAAAATGTGCGCTCCATGTAAGAATATCTGAATATCTAGGGTTTTAAGCATGCCATTGTATAACAGTGCATTGTTCTGTAGACAGTCTAAGAAAAATATTGTAAAAGGGGGCTAATAATATTGACCTTAAAATGTTGTTTAAAAATTAAAAACTACTTTTTTGTAATAGTTTAATCAAATAAGACTTTCTTCAGAAGAAAAAACATTATAGGAAATACTGTGAAAATGTTCTCGCTGTGTTAAGCATTGTTTCGGAAATATTTGAAAAAGAAAAAAAATTCACAAGAGGGTGTATAATTGTGACTTAAAGGGCACCTATGGTGAAAAATCCACTTTTCAAGCTGTTTGGACAGACATGTGTGTAGGTATAGTGTAAAGACTGTCATATTGGGGTGATATAAACACACCCAATCCTTTTTTTTTTATTTAACAACATTAAAATGGTGGACCAATTGGAGCGGTTTTCAGACCGACCGCAACTTGACGTAGGAGTGGGGTCCTCCCGTCCACCGAATTGATTGACAGCTTCGCGTAGCATGTCCCAGTAGTTACGTGTATAATCATGTCAACAAGACCAGACGTGCGCAAAGCAACCGGGAATAAAAGCTCTGTTCAGTTCGCTAGGATCATCAATCATCATCAACTGTGATCAAGAGTGAGTTTCACATGTTTAAAGTGTTTTAAAACAGTGCATGTGTGTAAAAAATTACAGCAATTTACTTCAGCTTTACTTCATCAGCATAGCAGCGTGTCAGAACAATTATGAAAGAAGACGCTTCAATCCCGGTTTGTGGACATTAAATCAGGTTTATTCTGTACATTAACATAACAGATATCCACACAGCAGTGGAGATTAGCCTGTATCCTGTCACATTTGCGTGCAAAAACAGTGCTAAGCTAAGCGCGCTCTGTCTGTCTGTGTGTTTGTCTCCTGCGGTGTGTGTGTGCATGTGTATCTGTGTGTGTGTGCGCGCGTGAACTTTTTAACGATATTGTCTGTCACTTATCAATGCAACTGCACAACAAATAGTCATTGGTAAAGTTCTTACTGTAGTATTTCTCACAAACGCTGCGTGAGACCTTCTTCCTTTAAGTCTGTCTGTTGTCTGACGCAGCCGACTGAGGAGATTTAAGGCACGCAGAAAGGCACGTAGAAACAGTAGGCAGGGAGGACTCGCCTTAAAGGCGCAGTACGACAAAACGACCCCCTGGTGGAGAGATGTATAAAACAGGATCTAGTAAAAGGTATAATGAAAAATCTGATGGGTGTTTTGAGCTGAAACTTTACATACACATTCTAGAGATGCAAAAGACATATTAAATTAGAAAAAAGGCGTGACCTAGGTGCCCTTTAAACTGTTTTTTTTATTTTATTTTTTTACATATTACGTTTAATTGCTAAAAACAAATTCAATTAGTAAGAAAAACAAATGCTATGGTGGTCAATGGTTACAGGTTTCCAACATTTTTTCAAAATATCTTCGATTGTATTCATCAGAAGAAAGGGTAAATCAAGGCAGAATTTAGTTTTGGGTGAACTATCCCTTTAGGTTACTGCGGTTACGGTTTCTGCAGCTCACAGCTACTGTTCAAGTCTATTTGTAGCCACTTTAATGTGACAATCCTTGGAGACAGTTTACAGCAAGCCCAATATGCCTGTACTGGTGTGAAAAAAGAAGAGACTGAAAGAGGAAGAATTTCATGCCGAGGAATGAAGAGCCTCGTGAAATCTATGAAAACAGAGGGGTCAGAGCCGGGTTTGCCTCAATTTCCTCTCTGTGAACGGGTTTGAGAGGAGCTCATATGGCTCTCGTACTGGAATGCCAGGCCAGCAGAGAAAGGAAGTCAGAGTAAAGATTGTGAATGCATAAAAACGGTGAATGCATAAAGCAGCAGCTGCGGTTGGCAGAAAGAAGTCTACGGGCTGGCAATCAAATCCACTAAAACGCAATTACAGACCATTTCAGGAAATATGGTTCACCCCAAATTTCTGTCAACGTTTGCAAACCCTGATGTCATTCCAAACCTGCATGGCTTTCTATTTTCTGTGGAGCATGAACTGCAGGAAGATGATTAAGGTAATCGCTGTTCTCTTCTACAGTGGCTGAGAGAATTCAGACATGCTGAAAGTTCAAGTCGACAAGTTAAGATTGTACTTTTTTGCCCTATTGTGATGCACATCTAACTGAAATGGTCCTGAAATTAGAGAAAATAAGTAGAGCGCTAAATGATTTCATCCTATGGGAACCAATCGGATCGTTGGAAGATGGGAGTTGCGCACAAAATGAGTATGGCAGAAACTAAACCTGCCCTGATAACCCTAGGACTTATCCGCTTGTTAAGTGGTGACGTGTTTGTGACGTATGTAAACTGTTTCTGGGTCCAAGCCGCCAATCACTTGAGTGGAGAAATCATTCGTTTATGATCGCGTTTTATTCCTGTCACACATTAAAGTTAGTTTTATATAAAATCATAGTGTACACAGCAATCTCTGGGCTTGCTGCATAACAAATACCAAAATTTTAACAGTTTATAAAAAATTTATCACTTTCTGGCCATCGGATATTAGGCATGGACATATATACTGCGATCGTGATTTTCGAAAGCATTAAATCGCTTTGTAAACGTTTATTATTACCATTTCATGAGTCTCCCCATTCAGTTGAATAGAGCGCTTGGACCCGGAAGCCGCTTCGCGTGACGTCACACTTAACAAGCGGATAGCTCCACCGTAAAGGACTGATAGCCCCACCCTAAATGTCTGAAAGCCCCGCCCAAAAGACAGAGAGCAGAGAGCTTTGATTTCATTTTGTTTGTTTTGTGTTGTACATACTTTTCTGTTTAGTGTTTGCATCTGTGTATCCAGTCTTCAGTGTGATGACAAAAACCAACCGGAAGCTGATTTGTCCATTGTGTATCTTGAAGGGGAAGGTTGAATTATTATTTTTTTTTATTTGATTGTGTGTTTTTGACTTACTGTCTATATATTTTGATATAGAAGTGTGTGTGTTATTTATGTTTACATGTATGTGTGGATATGATTGTTTTACGTTACCTTTATACTACCTTTATTTTTCTACTGGACTTGGTTTTATGCAAAGGAGCAAGGCTTGGACTTTAAAACGAAGTCCTGCCCCAAACTTTCCCCAGTTTACCTGCTACTGTGGTGCTGCAAGCAACTTTACAAACACAAATGCCTTGTTGATGCCAGAGGTCAGAGGAGAATGGCCAGACTGTTTCAAGCTGATAGAAAGGCAACAGTAACTCAAATAACCACTCGTTTCAACTGAGGTCTCCAGAAGAGCATCTCTAAACACACAACACGTCAACCTTGAGGCGGATGGGCTACAGCAGCAAAAGACCACACCGGGCCCACTCCTATCAGCTAAGAACAGGAAACTGAGGCTACTATTTGCACAGGCTCACCAAATTACACATTATACCACATTATACCACAGCATATCAGTTGGATTCGGATCAGGACTTTGTCTAGGCCACTCCAAAGTCTTCAATATGTTTTTCTTCAACCATTCAGAAGTGGACTTGCTGGTGTGCCTTGTATCATTGTCCTGCTGAAGAACCCAAGTTTGCTTTAGCTTGAGGTCACTAACAGATGGCTGGACATTCTCCTTCAGGATATTTTGGTACACAGCAGAATTCATAGTGCCATTTATTACAGCAGGTCCAGCAAAACAGCCCCAGACCTCACACTACCATCACCATGTTTTACGTTTGGTATGATGTTCTTGTGGTGTTACCTTCACACCACACATAATTAGGGTTGGGTATCGTTTGTTTTTTTTTCGATACCGGTGCTAAATTGATACTTTTAAAACGGTACCGGTGCCAAAACGGTGCCTGAACCGATACCGTTTAGCCACAAAATAAATCGACTAAAAAAAAAAAAAAAAAAAATATATATATATATATCACTAACATTATAATTAAACCATATAAATATATATTTATAATAAGTTTAAAGTAAACATCAATTAATATTTTATTTATTTGAATTGCATTAATATATTTCTTTTGATCATTTGTTTATTAGCATAAATGCAAGATTTGCTCTGTGGCGTGGCAGAAATATAAACAGTAAGGAGTCTTGGCTGGACGCCGCGGACAGCCGCTGACTTGCAAATTCTAAATGCATGGCGCTGCGCGTCACCGAGCGGCGGTTCCGGTGCGCGACTTGCTTTACGTTCTTGTTGCAGCGCCGAAATTAGGCACCGAAATTCATATGCTGATTTGATCCGGTGCATACCGGTTCCATATGGCACCGAGTTTCGGTACCCAACCCTACACGTAATGGGACACACAGCTTTCAAAAAGTTAAACTTTTGTCTCAAAGTATTCTTCCAAAAGTCTTGGGGATCATCAAGATGCTTTAAGGCAAAACAGATGAGCCCTTGTGTTCTTTTTGCTCAGCAGTAGTTTTCGTCTTGAACTCTTGCATTGTCTCTTTCTTATGGTGGAGTCATGAACCATCACCGTAACTGTGAGGCCTGCAGTTCTTTGGGTGTTGTTTTGGGGTCATTTCTGATCTCTCTTTGTGCTCTTTGGGTCCTTTTAGTCAACTGGCCACTTCTGGAAATGCTCTTGACTGTTTCATAATTTTGCTATTGGTAGAAAATGGCTCAGAATGTGGTTTTCTGCAAGCACAACACTTTAGAAATGGCTATATAACCTTAATAATAAAAACCTTCATGTCAATTCTGCATGATGTGTTTACTTGTGTTTAAAATACTCATTTTTTATTTGTTTAATGATCTGAAACATTAAAGTGTGACAAACATGCAAACAAAAAAGAAATCAGTAAGGGGCAAACACTTTTTCACACCACTGTATATGAAATGCACACGTAAGCCAACCTTGTTTTTGTAAAGTAATTTACAGGTACATGATTAGCCCAGACAATGCGTTTCAAACAACTACAAATGTTAATAAAATCCCCTCTATTATCATTTTTAACATCACATGTTGCTGAAGCAGAGATCACGATCCCATAATGCAATTCTAAAGACTAAATAAACAAAAAAGCGCCCATGAATCACAAGGCCCAGGCAACTGCGGGATGTTTTTGGCAGTACAGCAAATGTTTGAAAGAGCTTGTGATGAAAAGATTCAAGCACCAGATCAAATCGTCCAAAACATCCTTTTCTTGAAGAGATCCCATCAGGAGGAATGTACATTTCAGTGGACAGGGCCCAGAAGAGTCCGGTGTTTATGTAATATGAAAATATATCCTCAGATGTTCCACCTCAGTCCAAAAAAACAGCACTTATTGAAACTAAGCTGCAAGACCCAGTGAAAAACCTGGATTTACACATCAACAGCACCTATTCAGTGTTCAGAAGCTTGGCTTTTGAGTCGATGATTAACTACTGCTACTCATTTCACATGCTAAGAGGATATTTACATAAAGTCTTAAAGATACAGCAGCAGAAGCAGGTCTAGAGAGAGAGAGAGCTCCTGATAATCAGTTTAATATGATCATTTACGACCACGGTTGTGAAGACTACTAATTTGTAATGTATTGGTTAGATTATTCAAGTTAAGTAACTTAATCTAAGTGTTTTGGAATACTAATAGGGTAAGTAGGGTTCTCGGGCGAAGCAGTGGCGCAGTAGGTAGTGTTGTCGTCTCACAGCAAAAAGGTCGCTGGGTTGCTGGTTCGAGCCTCGGCTCAGTTGGCGTTTCTGTGTGGAGTTTGCATGTTCTCCCTGCGTTCGCGTGGGTTTCCTCCGGGTGCTCCGGTTTCCCCCACAGTCCAAAGACATGTGGTACAGATGAATTAGGTAGGCTAAATTGTCCGTAGTGTATGAGTGTTTGAGTGAATATGCGTGTGGATGTTTCCCATTGATGGGTTGCAGCTGGAAGGGTGTCCGCTGTGTAAAAACTTGCTGGATCATTCCGCTGTGGCGACCCCGGATTAATCAAGGGACTAAGCCGACAAGAAAATGAATGGATATGTAGGGTTCCCTAAAAAAAATGACATCCACAAAAAATGTGACAATTTTTTTCCCGCATATTATTTTTAACATCAATATTCTGTGATATTTATATATGAAAACATACATACAGAGAATCTCAATACTACAGGGTGGTATGGTGCCGTCCCTTTTTGTGCTAACCAGCTGCCCGCTTGTCTCCATGAGGACCGCTTTTCCACTGTTACTAGTTTGTCCAGTGGTTCACCATATACGTCGGAGGATTTGAGACGCAGGGCAAAGTTGACTGTGACGACGAAGAACGGTTCCATAAAGCAGATAGGACAAAAAAGGCAAAAAATTAAATAAACAAGTACATAACAGGGTGAGAATGTGGTCAAGTCTAAAAACATGCTAAAAATCAGGCTGCCTTTTTCTGGATTGCTTTTTAAAAACATTATCATTTGGGTTTGGGGAAGTGAGTGGGGCGGTCGGTCAGTCACTCGACAGCGGCCTCTGGTGGATTTATAGGAGAACAGCAGGCGTGAATTGCACTCATGAGAGAACTTTGACATCTGAAAAAGCATGCACAGCGCCCTCTGGTGGATTCACAAAAACAGCAAAAAAAAGTAGCTCCTGGGACGTATTTGGGGCTCTCCAGAAATGTATATTGGGGTGCGTAATAAGAATGAGCCTGGATTTCATAAATCACCAGCCAAACTAACACTGGCCTTTTCCCAACATTTGTTTTAATAAATGTATAAAGTGGGCGGCCACAGAAATACAATCACCAATTGCAAACTCCCATATTTTAATGTAAAGAAACTGTCTTAATCTTGAAATACCTCAAGAACCAAAGTCATTGTGCCATTATTCTCAACACAATAGTAAATCAGCACATTTCACAAACTCTCACTCATTACATACACGAATGAAATCAAGATGAACACACACTTTATGGTCACTTTACCTTATTTTAACACTGAATCCAGTAACCCGCTGACATTGCAGCAGAGTGCCACTATTTTCTTAAAGCTTGTAAAAATGTCTGTGCCTGGTTTTTCTCTTCCCTCGCTGCATGAAGCACCATTTTTCATTACTGTGGTTAGAAATTAAATGACTATAAAATGAGTATGATCTATGCCTGCAGCTATCAGAAAGCTAGCCATTACCACAACCGCAACAAAACCCCAAAGGTATCGAAAAAGGCTTGCGAATGTATTGTAAACAGAAGGTTTTTGCCACTCACATAATTCATCTAGGAAAAATCGAAAACCTAAACAAATGACATTTTCACAAGCTTTGCTTGCATGTGTTAGTTAACCATCGTTATCTACTTTTCCAAGCTCTGAATGTACAGTTGAATTCAGAGTTATTAGCCCCCCTTTGAATTTATTGTTCTTTTTTAAATATTTCCAAATGATGTTTACCAGAGTCAGGAAATTTTCACAGTATGTCTGATAATATTTTTTCTTCTGGAAAAAGGCTTATTTGTTTTATTTTGGCTAGAATAAAAGCTGTTATAAATTTTTTTTAAACCATTTTAAGGTAAAAATTATAAGCCCCTTTAAGCAGTTTTTTTATTCGATAGTCTACAAAAAAAACCATTATTCTCCAATTACTTGCCTAATTACCCTAACCTGCCTAGTTAACCTAATTAACCTAGTTAAGCCTTTAAATGTCACTTTAAGCTGTATAGAAGTGTCTTGAAAAATATCTAGTCAAATATTATTTACTCACATCATGGCAAAGATAAAATAAATCAGTTAAAAGAAGATGAGTTATTAAAACTTGTATTTAGAAATGTGTTGAACAAATCTGCTCTCCGTTAAACAGAAATTGGGGGAAAAAATAAACAGGGGGGTGAATAAATTTGACTTCAACTGTATTTTTGCTGAACTGAAATGAACGAAAATGAGCAATCCGCTTTCAATTGTTGCAGTTTTCGCCACAGTTCCATTGATGGATGTCTTGTGTGGATGAAAGCTTACCTTGTACCCCACACTCCATTAAATCTGTTTCATTTGAATTGTGTTCATTTTACACCCTTGTAACATTCAACATCACACAGACGAATCCCCCATCAAATCCCCACAGCAATGGCCAATTAGCCTCTCTCTCAATAGGTGACAGAAGCAATACGATCAAAGAGTGTTTCCACATCTGTACTGGCCTTTAAGAAACGCACCTGTGTGACCTCACACACGAACCAAATCATGGGCATCTGCCACCTCAAGAACAAGCTCAAACAAAACCTGCATGGCATAATTGTATTTCGCCCATCAAACCTGGTATCTATTGTAGTTTAAAGCCTTATATACATTTTTGGTACCTTGATTTTAAAGTACAATTCTCGCAATTTGCAAATAATTAGCTATGACTTTACCTCAATAAACTCCTAATTTGTTGCTTATTAAAAGCTTGTAAGTTACGAAAATTAAAATTAAAAATTCTAAAACACTCGTATGCTTTACATGTTTGTTTATATAGCTGCTATTTTCACAAAGTGGATGATGTGGGGGTGATGGAGGAGTGGAGAGCATGAGACTGGTTCCTGCAGTGACAGTTAAGTCTCTGCAATGGTCCCGTGGGCCAGCATGAACACCCGCTGGTGACCTACTCACACCTGCAGCTTCTCCAAGATGCACGTCCAGCATTCTCCAGCCCCCAGCGTCTAGACTGAAGCTCTGCACAAGAAGTTTGGCCAGAGGAGAAATGGTTGTGCCCAGCTGAGCTTGGTCTCTCTCAAGGTTTTTTCCTTTACTTTTGTCAATTGCTGAAGTTTGTTTCTCGACACTGTCGTCTTGCTTGGTTTGGGACTTGTGGAGCTCCGCAGATGATGAATTTGCTCTTCAGTGTTTGCAAGCAGTGAAAATTAAACCACACTGAACTGAACTAAACTGAACTCTAAAAACTGGACTGACAGTTTCAATTTAGATTGACTAGAACTTCTATGTTAAGCTGCTTTGACACAATCTACATTGTATAAGTGCTATCCCCAAAGCAAACTTTTGGGGTAGTTTATTTTGCTTCTAAACACCTTATGGCCCGTTTCCACTAAGTGGTACGGTACGGTTCGGTTTGGTACGCTTTTATGGCCGTTTCCACTGTCAAAAGGCATACCGAACCAAACCGTACCGTACCACTTTTTTGGCACCCTTTTGAAAGGGTCGCAAACTGCAGAAAGGTGGAGCTACACGAGCAGCTGAACGCTATTGGTTAACAGAGATACGTCATTCGGAGACTCAACAAGCCAGAATGTAAACAAAGGACCCGCCATGTTGGAAATACACAACGAGAGATTACAGAGGAATAATATATACATATGCAGCCATGATCAAGCCGGGCTCAAACAAACCCTGTCATCGTCATGATAAACAGCCACAAAGCCATGGAGAAGAGCAGATTCACCCTGTGCCGTGTAGTTTTTTACGAGCCAGCTGCTCGAGTGGTTTCACTTTCTTCCTTGCGCTTGCCGCACGTCTCTAACTGAAATAACAAACTTCTTGAGTTGATAATAATAGTGTGTGCTTGATTATTGACAAGCTTTGGAAACCCGATCCTGTGAGAAGCTGACAAACGCGAGAGTGACACATTCAGAAAGAAAAGGACAAATGCGGGAGTGAAGCGCGGAAAAAAAGGCAAAGCCAATAAGCACGTTATTTCTTCAGCAAACGTGAACAAACTGCCTTGTTTTAACCTTTATTGTTATCTTTTGGTCTAATATGAACTGCCCTGCTAAAAAATCCAGCTTAAACCAGCCTAGGCTGGTTGGCTGGTTTTAGCTGGTCGACCAGGCTGGTTTTAGAGGGGTTTTGGCCATTTCCAGGCTGGTTTCCAGCCATTTCCAGCCTGGTCTTAGCTGGTCAGGCTGGAAAATGACCAGCCAAATCCAGCTAAAACCAGCTTGACCAGCCTGGTTTAAGCTGGATATAGCTGGTTTTGGCTGGACTCCCAGCTTGGCTAGGCTGATCAAGCTGGTTTTAGCTGGTCATCTCCCAGCCTGACCAGCTAAGACCAGGCTGAAAATGGCTGGAAACCAGCCTGGAAGTGGCCAAAACCCCTCTAAAACCAGCCTGGTCGACCAGCTAAAACCAGCCAACCAGCCTAGGCTGGTTTAAGCTGGATTTTTCAGCAGGGTGGGAATGATGGAATGACTCTCTAACAGAGGCTACATGAAATGTGCTGCTGAAGATTACAGACACAGATGAGAGGTTTGCTCTGACTGTAGGCTATACTTTGTGTTGTTTTGAACCTAATTAATCACGAAATGTCTGCTGTGTGTAGTTCTTCTGTAGTTGGTAACATATTGGAGACTGTAAGGGGCTGTATGTGTTCATATATGTTCGTTTATTTATTTATTTAATATAATTACAGACGTTACAGTAGGCTATTTCGCACCGTCATTGATCTGCAGTTACAATCAACTCAAGCTCATAGAAAAGTTAGTAATAAACATTTATAAACAAGTATTTATGTGTGTAAAGCGTCTGTTTTGTGAGAAGTGCTTTTCATATGATATGTGAACGACATGTGCAGCTTTATTGTAGACATTTTCTCCAGCGAAAATGACGTCGACTGAAACTTTGTCATACACCACGCCCACCAAAAGGGTACCCTTGGTAGTGGAAACGCAAGCCTGGTAAAGGTGACCCGTACCGACTCGAACCGTACCGTACTGTACCAGTTAGTGAAAACGAGCTATTAGAGCTACTATTGGTCCTAGACAATCAGTGAGCGTGTCCTGGAAGTCCACTTTTCAGAATCAGGCTGGAGAAAAACATCAACACAACACCAAGTTAGCAACAGGAATAGACAGTTGAATAGCAGAGCCGGTATAGATGTACGATCACTTGTGGAGGGATTTTAAGGACTCTGTCACCTAAATTGCAGCTCTGCACAAGAGGTTTGGCTAGAGAAGAACTGGTCGCGCCTAACTGAGCCTGTTTTTTTCCTTCACTTTTGTCAATTGGTGAAGTTTTTTCCTCGTCACCACTTGCTTGCTTGGTTTGAGACTTGTGGAGCTGCGCAGAGTTGCTCTTCTGTGTTTGGGCTTTCAGCAGTTACATTTACATTACACTGAGCTAAACTAATCTGTGAAAGTACTAAGAACTAAACTTCAACTGTGAAACTGGACTGGAGCAGTATCAATTTACTAGAATTTCAATATGTTAATATGTTATATTGGCTTAGTGGTTAGCACTGACACCTCACAGCAAGATTGAGTAAAGATCATTGGTTCTGTTTGCATGTTCACCCAGTACTCGCATGGGTTTCCACTGGGTGCTTCGGTTTCTCCCACACTCCAAAGACATGCGCTATAGGGGAATTAAAGAAACTAAATTGGCCATAAGTGAATAAGTGCGTGTGTGAATGTGAGAGTGTATGGGTGTCTTCCAGTACTGCATTGTGGCTTGAACAGCATCCGCTGCGTGGAACATATGCTGGAGTAATTGGCAGTTTATTGTGCAGTGGCAACCCCTAATAAATCAGGGACTAATTCAAAGGGAAATTAAGGAATAAATAAATGAATATATCAGCATTAGGTATGGGCAGGGGCGGAGTTAGGGAGTAGGTGGAGCTACCCCAATGGCCACCCCACTCATAATAACCCCCCCACCCCACAGCACCCTGGTTTATCTGCCCCAGGCCCGAACAACACCTTCAAATAAGTCATTATACAATGCTTAAAAATGTGTAGTTTGTCAATGTAAAAATTTTCTTAATTAAAACAAAAACCTGTATAAATTAATTTTTAAATGATTTTATGTCATAATAAATTACTGAAGCCACTGATCTAACCATGTTTATATTTCATGAACGTTATTATGAAATCATTGTTTTCCTTTATGGGCTCCTTCCTTGATGGGGGTTTTGAAGGCACACAGTCAAATACGTCAGGCCCTGATCACACCCACAGCCAGAGAGCCAAAACTGAGCCCAATGCAGAGACACAACACAATACAGCTCCTGTTGTTCAAGACCCCCCCACCCCCTCCCCCAACATCTGCACAATCATTAACAGATGTTTGAACCCACTGAACACACACACACGCACACACTGCTCATACAATATTCTGAATGGCACACACACACACACACACAATTGGCACAGTTATACATACTCCATGCAGAAGATGATGTTAAACTTAAAATGAAAGTGAAATGAAAATGAAAGGGTTTTTTTTAGGTATTACTACCTATATGTGTAACGCTTTATTTTGATGGTCTATTTGAGTATTATTAGACTCTCTGCTTAATATCTATTGATACTGCTCCTTTTACAAACAGTTAACTGACTATAAGAAAATTTGCAAGTACATGTCAACTTGCACTAACCATAACCCCAACCCTAACAGTCTACTTATAATCTAATGAGAATTAGTTGGTAAGTAGATGCAATGTCACTTAAATTCAATGAACGGACCATCAAAATAAAGTGTGACCTCTATATATTATTCTTAAGTGTACTCTAAAACTGTGGCATAATTCACATTTAGAAGATATGAACATTAAAAGCTTTAGGTTCGTCACTTCTTACAAAATGCTACCACAGTTTTGTTTTTGACAACTTCATAATTCATAAAAAGCAATACGTAAACTTAATGGCTGCGTCCGAAACAGCCTACTACTCACTAGGTACTGCATTTGAATTTAAACGTACTACTCGGCCGTTAGAAAAGTACGTTCTATACAGTATGAATGTGAAAAGTATGAATAGAATTCGGACGTACTACATCCGACATTTTGACAGTCATGTGACGTACCTGCGTAATTTGTGTTGCTTCACTCCCATTAATGAATTCGCTCGCTGGGCATCATGGGATAGCGCAGCGTGCATGGGATGCGCACTCCATAATCTCGCCGGAAGTAGAAAGTCATCCCGGTACTTCTCGCATACTGTTTTTCGAATTCTATGAATTCGGACATACTACTCGGCTCGCATACTGATTTTAGCATACTATATATATTATGGAAGTATTCGAACGCAGCCAATGTCTTGATGTTGCCCCAAAACAAATCAATTGTGTGGAACCCAGCATTTTTTACAGTGAACAAAGTGGCTGAGTAAACATCCAACGCAAAAATAAACACCGTCTGATGTCACAAAATGGTCATGCGAACTAAACATTAATGGAAATGGTGCGGTAGGACACATAGAGGGGGGAAAATGTTTCTTAGAGCACAGAAATTACAGCACAGTGTTTGATTTGGGTTTATATGAGCAGACCAGATTACACATCTCGGCGCAAGATAAATATGAAAACAGAAAGACTGCAGAGATGAAGGCGGAATTGACGCCAACGCTGTGAAACAGAGTTTGGAGATAAAGGCTTGTTTTGTTTTTTCATGCTTTTGGGCATTAACTAATATGCTGGAAGCTTCTCCAAACATCAGTAGTTTGTACTAAAGAAATTGAATAAATTGTAAGGTAAACTTTGATGGGGTTTTGCTCCTTTTTAAGTTTGGAAAGGAGAGAATTGTGGAGGAAGATGAAGGAACACCTACAATTAAGTCATAATTTTTAGCCCTCATGGATATTTTTGTTCCCCGATTTACATTACTCTTTATCCATATGGACTTGCATCTTATGTTTATGGCTCTGTAAATATTGTACATGTTTGCTGTATTGTGTTTTATTCTTGCCGGTTTTCTTTATTATTATTATTATTATTTTATTTATTTTTTATAATGTAAAGCCTAACCAGGGACGAGGGCTGCAAATTAGCTTTATGCTATATGCCCTATGTACACAACATCGGTTATCTTTGTATAACAATGTCAAGTGTATTGTCCCTGTAAAATAAACAAGCAAATAAAAAAAATAGATAAAAAAATTTCTGCTTAACAGAGAAAAGATTTTCAACACATTTTTAAACTTATTAGTTTTAACAACTCATCTCTAATAACTGATTTCTTTTATCTTTGCCATGATAACAGTACAAAAAATTTACTAGATATTTTTTAAGATACTAATATAGAGCTTAAAGCCTCGGTCACACTGGGCTTTTCATCCCATAGACTTCCATTCATACGCAGGCGAATGCATCAAACCGGAAACGCAGGGTCATGCGTCAAGTTTCGCAGGTTGCTGCGGTGCAAAGTTCAAGCTTGGTGAACTCTGACCTGCAAAATCGCATCACTTGACTGCGTGAGACCAATCAAGGATCAAAACATGCCATCTCTGGACAGAAATTTAAAACATGGAGCAATCACCTGCTTTTTTAAATGTCTAATAAGCTTGTTTAATCCCGCCCCTTTTTGCAGTGCCGCACGACAGAATATCGCATGCTTAAACTCTAATGTTACCGCAGCTTAAAGTCACATTTAAAGACTTAACTAGGTTAATTTAGCTAATTAGGCAAGTTAGGCTAATTTGGAAAATCATTGTATAAGGGGGCTAATAATATAGAGGTTAAAATGGTTAAAAACAATTAAAGGGGTGGTCCAGAGTGTATTTTAAGGCTTGGTTGTGTTTATGGGGTGCAAAGCAATGCGTGCTCATGCTTCATTTGTAGGAAATCACGTTATGTTTTCATATATCTTACTGTAATTATATACTGCTACTGAGCTAACATAAAAACCACTGTCATATAGTTACTCCGAAAGCCCACCCTCAAGAGGCTCTGATTGGTCAGCTAACATAATGTGCTGTGATCAGCGGATCAGCTCGAGCCAGCCAACACATACATCAAGAATGCAAGACATCTCTTGAGACAAGACACAAGAACGGACATCTCTTAAAGGGATGGTCAATTTTCAACATATTATAAGAACTGGATTTATCTCACTGGCCACACTTAATAACAAAAGTCGACTTCAAAAAAGTCTGAAGTCGTTCATAATATATTCCAACATAGCAAAATATCTCTGGCCCACAGAATCAGATTTTGCTTGGCCCACATGCTGCTGTGAATTACGGTACATGACTGGACCAAGTCTGGCTTCCAGACAAGTGCCAAACATGGACCATATCTGGGCCAAGAGTCAGCCAAGTTAATAACCCATGACTGAGACTGAACTGGGCCAGATATATTGGTGTGTCACGACTGCAATGAAATTGATGAACCCATCAATCATTGCACTTTAGGCTTGCTATGGGTGTGCTTTTTCTCCTGATTGGTAGAATTTTTTTCTTTATTTGAAAATAAATATAAATATTTTAAATGTGGGTCAAGATAGGCCAAATTTACGCGGCCCACATATCAATTATTAACATCTCGGCCAAATACTACATTTTACTTCTGGCCCAAGTATTGTGTGCCGCCTTAAAGACGATGCCACCTCTGCCAAACCAGGGCCATGTTTGGCCCACATGCTGTATGCCAGTGCTGCATGAATGCCTGCTGTGCCAGATATATGCCAGATCTGGACCAGAATTCTTTGCTACCTGAGTTTTTTTTCTACATCAAGTATTAATTTAAAATGCACAGCCTTTTTTTACAGGAACAGTAATATCTAATGCATCTGGTACACTATAAAATGAGATTCATATACTCGATGAAGACATTTTCATTAGATTTAAGCCTCTGTGATACTGGTGAACAGAAAAGTGTTGACCGTGTACCAGACTGCGAATTTATACTTTTAAATCTACTGAGATGCAGGATAAAAGGTTCATACATGGTGACTAAGCTCGTCTCCAGGGAGAAGCGGAGTGAAACTGTGCCAGAACGCGCTGTTTAAACATCCTCACTTTATCCCACAATCATAAAGAAGATCCCTCTATGACTCTTCTAGGCTGATTGTGGTTTTCAGGAATCTGCAGTCAGACTGGTGTGTGTGTGATCACACTAATCTACCCGGGACTAATCTTGTGTGGGAAAACAGCATCGGGCAGATCACATTTCACTATGGTTGGCATCAGACTGGAGCAAATGGCAACATCCGACAGCTGAGCTCAATGCTAACAAACTGCTGGAATACCAAACCGCTAGATTCTGGAAAACTGATTGATAAATCACTGTGACAGATTAGCATCAGGCCCACACATTCATTCATTCATTTTCTTAGTCTCTTTATTAATCCAGGGTCGCCACAGCAGAATGAACCGCCAACTTATCCAGCAAGTTTTTACGCAGCGGATGCCCTTCCAGACGCAACCCATCTCTGGGAAACATCCATACACACATTCACATACACTACGGACAATTTAGCCTACCCAATTCAGCTGTACCGCATGTCTTTGGACTGTGGGGGAAACCAGAGCACCCGGAGGAAACCCACGCGAAGGCAGGGAGAACATGCAAACTCCACACAGAGACGCCAACTGAGCCGAGGTTCGAACCAGCGACCTTCTTGCTGTGAGGCAACAGCACTACCTACTGCGCCACTGCCTCGCCCAAACCCAGGGTCAAGGTAAGGTACAGACACAAATCCAAGGTTTTGCCAAAGGGGGCACCCAGATTTGAAGGGGGGACCTCTTGATCTGCAGTCAAATGCTCTACCACTGAGCTATACCCCCATGACCAGGCCCACACACTTCTCATTATGTGCTCTTTTGCAGTCTTCTGGGGCCTCATGTACGAAGACTTGCCTGGAAATCTTACTAAAACATTGCGTACGCACGAAGCTGTAAATGTGCGAACGCAGAAAAAAATTCAGATGTATGAAACACTGCGTACGCCGAGTCTCACGCATATTCTTTTGTACATCCGAATGAACGTGAAACTGAGCGCAACATGCACGAGCACAAAACCCCTCCCTGCCTCCTCCCCCGTATGAATATGCTAATGACTATGCTAATGGCAAAACCCAACGAAAAAGCAATGGCAAAATCAAGCAAAAAGAGAAACTTTGAACAGAATGTGAAATGGAGGTGCTGCTTTCGGAGGTAGACCGGAGAAAAGCGGTGTTATTTGCAAGTTTGTTCTCCGGAATTAACAACAAAAGAAAAAAATAGAGTGGGAGTTTAGCTGATACGGTTAACACAGTTGGGTCTGAACATCGCACTGAGTGCATTTAAAAAAGAAATAGTGTGGTTTATAACTGAAAAATGTTGCAATACCCTAAGCGGTCTCAGTGGCGCACCTCATAAGAAGCATGAGATCATGTACAGACAAATTCGAGTGTAAACTCGGCTCGAATCCAGCGTCTGATAAATTCTTTCTTCTTTTTTCCCCCGCTACATATCAGATTTTGCCCACTATTTATCAAGAGAAAGACAAGTAGGAATCATCAATAAGTTTGTGCATCATATTTTATTTGCACATTTATTGAATGGAAATGTTTCTGATTCACGCATGCAAATTCATCTTTAGATAGTGTCTTTATAGCAATGTGTGTGCGGTAGATTGCTCAGATTACATTGCGACTGCTGCAATTTGCGCTTTAATGTTTAGCTGGTCAACTGTATGGTATGGAAATCTTACATACCTACTATATGAACCCGTCTCATACAGCTGCCATTGCAAGGATCAGACACTTTGTAGAGAAGAATTTAACACAACTGCCTCTAGGAGTCGCCAATGGAAATAAAACAGACACGCACAAAAAATGTGCGTACGCCAGCCATAAAGCTGCCGTGAACCTGCGCACATTCCCACGTTCAGTTCATTGTTAGTAAATCCAAACGTGAGCGATTCTGAGCGTGAAACCTGGCGTACGCAAAGTTTTTGTGCGTACGCAGCGTTGATACATGAGGCCCCTGATCTCTGTGATCAGCTGCTAATGTCCAGTATTACTAAGTATCGTAGGGGCATTATCTTATAAAAATATTATTTGAATATAAAATACTATTTATATAGAAAATGCTTTTACTTTATGTACTTAATGAAAACAACCTTTTAAAAAGGGTTCTATTTGATTTCTACCTATGACTTTGCTTTTGATAAACAAAAAAATAAATCAATTAGCATTTTAAGTGTACCATTAGAAAAAAAGTCAATAGTAGTGGTGTAACAGTATATGTATGCATCCCGAACTGTCAAGGTATGGTAGTGACGGTTTGGTTCATGTGCTGGTCCAGTCACTGAGTTAAGGGTTTTTGCTCCCGTTTTCTGTCAACGTTTAACGTCTCGTGACTAAATAAAGGGTGGCAATGTGATCGTGCACACCAATGCGAAAAAGGGCAGGCGTAAAAGTGTCATTTTTTAAGAAACGCCTCATGCTTGTTTTTTGTTTTGACGCCGCCACTCAACCTGCGGTCTGTGTGGGTCCTGATGCCCCAGTATATTGATGGGGACTCTATACTGCTCAGTGAGTGCCGTCTTTCGGATGAGATGTTAAACTGAGGTCCTGACCTCTCTGTGGTCGTTAAAAATCCCAGGATGTTCTTCGAAAAAGGGGCATCTTGGCTAAATTTCCCCAGTGGCCTTCGTCCATCATGGCCTCCTAACCATCCCCATTTCATAACTGGCTTTATCACTCTGTCTCCTGTCCACCAATCATCATCTTGTGTGGTTTGGCGCAATATGGCTGCCATCACATCATCCAGGTGGATGTTGTATACTGGTGGTGGATGAGGAGATTCCCAAGAAATGTGTTAATCGAGTGTCCAGAAAAGCGCTATATAAATGTGAAGGAACTCACAGGCTTATTGCAGTGATCAACACGGGTTTGAATCTGAAATTTTGATCAAGCGCCACATTGTCTGGTCATTCAACTGGCTGGAGGGCTTACACCACTTATGATAACAGAGAGGTGAAATTCCAGAAATTTTCCGGGAGACAACAAAACGGGAGACTCTATACTGCTCAGTGAGCGTCGTCTTTCGGATGAGACGTTAACCGAGGTCCAGACTCTCTGTGGTCGTTAAAAATCCCAGAATGTCCTTTCGAAAAAGAGTAGGGGTTTAACCCCGGCATGCTGGTCAAAATCTGCCCACTGGCCTCTGTCCATCATGGCCTCCAAACCCTCCCCTTATAATAATCGGCTTCATCACTCTGTCTCCTCTCCAGCAATCAGCTGGTGTGTGGTCTGGCGCAAAATGGCTGCCGTCGCGTCATCCAGAAGGATGCTGTACACTGGTGGTGGATAAGGAGATCCCCCCCATTGTGTAAAGTGCTTTGAGTGCCCAAAAAAGCGCTATATAAATGTAAGAAATTGTTATTATTATTAATATAGTGGCTAATCTGTATTTATTTGAACAGTCTCGATCATACATTTTATTAGGATTTGCTCATCCCCTAGTAAGGGGTAGGTTTAAAGCCTGATTTATACTTCTGCGTCAGGTGACCGGCGTAACCCACGGCGCATGCAACGCGCATGGCTGTGCATTTATACTTCTGCATGCTGTCTCTGTCGGTCTGCATTAACACTTCCGAAACGCTAGTTGGCAGTGAGGTGTAAATGTTCCTCTGTGTCGAGTTTCTTCGCTGCTGTTTTGCTTTTCCTGAACACTTCCAGGATGTACAAGTGGCTCAAACTCGCTCATTTTGAGGCAGGAACCGGCGGACGAGCAACAACTTTAACTATGAGGTAAACACAAAACAAAACTTTCCATCCGGAGCTCCTTCACGGGACTCCACACTTGTAAACAATCGCTCGCGCCATTCGTGCAGCTCTCAGTCTCGCCCAGACTTGTCAGCGATACCAAGCCGACCAATCACAGAGTCGTTGCAACGTGTAGTTAAATTTTTTGAGAGGTGCACGTCAGTGACGGCCATGGCCACGGCGAAGGGCTATGCGTCAGCGCCGTAGCATACGCCAGCGTTTGACGCAGAAGTACAAATCAGCCTTAAGGGTTGGGGTTTGGGGGACATGGCTGCTTTCAAAAATCATAAATTTTCAAAAAAATAAATGATATGAATTTGTAAATATTAGCCACTTTTCTGACAGTAAATAAATAATATTCACGTTTCCTCGTGAGGTCTGACTGAATGAACTCTTGAGTTTCTGAATCTCTTCATTAGAGTCAGAAAATCAACTCTGGAGCATATGAGAGTGGCCTGTCCACACATACGTCACAGCTACACTTTTCACCCTCTGCAATTAACATTTCAGTGCGCGTACTGGGACATGCAGAGGTTACAGCAGGAGTGGAGGACTTATGAAGGATTTTTATTCTTAGCGGAAAGCAGAATGCCATCAGAAAGGCCCGATGGAAGAAGCCCAGGCCCAGAGACGCCAACTCCATTCACTGGGACTCTGGACTGGCTTCTGCCGCACTCATTAAAACCATCTGGTGGGAATGAGACACATTTTCCAGATTAAAGACCCTCATATCTCTCCCCCTTGCTAAAGACCGAGCCAATTAGCTGGAGATCTGCGCCAGAGGGCAGCACACAATGTGAAAAGTGCAGAGTAAAGATGTGTCATTGAAGGGAAGTTAACATAATAGTTCGGTCTGACATTTGTTTACCTGGACACGATCTAAAAACAAAAGAGAAAATCAAGTTACGGTTTAGTGCAATTATGTAGAATGTTATGGTGATGATACAAAAAGTGGAAGATTATAAGTGGGGAAGCTGAAGTAATTCCTGAAAATGACTAAATATTTGCATAGTGAAGTAAACATCTGTCTGTTCATTAACTTTAAGAACGCTTTCAGACTAGTGGCCAGATTCACAACAGTTGTGCAAATGCAAAGCCTTGTTTAGTATAAACAAAAAATTACTGGCAGTGTTTACTGAAGATGCAGTGAAGGATTAGTGCTGAAAAAGGTGTGGAGTTTCCATTTCAGACTCAAAATGTATACAGAAAATATTAGGAGTATGAAAATGAATCATACAATGCAATTTGTGGCACTCAATCTACTGAGATTTGCACAATCGAAAAACCCTGCAATCGAAAGGTTGCATGTTTGATTTCCAGTGCCGACTTGAATGAACCTCACTCTCTCCACCCTTGATACCCAGCTGAGGTGCCCTTGAGTAACTGCTAATTGCCCCCCGGGCACTGGAAGTCTCATCTCACTCACCCCATCTACAATTCCTGTTGGGACTGGGAATCAAACCTGCAACTCTATTTATTCTTGTTTTGGTGGTCCTGTTTCTAGTCCTGCCTTGTCTTGAATGTTGTGCTTGGTTCAAGTTTTCTTGAGTCGAGCAATCATGTTTCCTGTTATTGTCTTCACCTTTGTATGAGTGCCATCTTGGCCGCGCTCTTGATGCGAGGATGCAACGTCCAGGTGTGCTCGGGATGCATGCTCTTGTCCCGGTGTTTGTGGCATGGTTTTCATTCTCAGCACACCAGTCTAGTTAGGGTCGGTTGGTGCTGGGAAGGGTTGGGTGGGTTTATCAGTTGGTTGGTCAGTCAGTCGACAGCAGCCTCTTGTGGATATACATGAGAAGATCAGGTGCGAATGGCACTCAAGCTTGAGATCTTAAAAAGCGTACATTTGTCCACTTTAGTGATATCGCTTTGACTCACACGCTGAAAAAAGCGGACGTGCAACAACAAACAGAGGCTATGATCGTGACGCAAAGCTGTCAATCAATATTGGTGGGTGGGGGGACCAAACTCCTACGTAAAGTTGCGGTCGGTCTAAAAACCGCTGGTCCACCGTTTTTTTGTTGTTAAACAGAAAAAAAAGGACTATGTGTTTATATCACCCCAATATGACGGTCTATACACTATACTTGCACACATGTCTGTCCAAACAGCTTGAAAAGTAGATTTTTCACCATAGGTGCCCTTTAAATGTAATAATTTAAATGGATGATGATAATTAATAAAGTGAGGATACAGTTTCGAGAACACCCTTTAGATGCTTCCTGGTTATTGTTGTTAATCTGAAAATACAGTCATTTCAATTAGAATTTAGCTTGAAGGATAAAATTCCCAATGTGACCATAGACAAATGATGGAAAATACTGCTGTGAGCGTCCACCACAGAAATCTGGGTGTGAATGTGGTCCGTGAAGCAAAGCTTGACACCACGAGATGAACATAAACACCGCAAAAGTGTGGTTTGTGTCGAGCTGATCGTGGCTGGAAAATATCGCACGTCTGTCCTGGACATGCTTTGCTCACTGCATACCAAGACATGTACTGTATGTTTCAAACAGTCTCCATGTCAAATATGACACAATATCTAAAACGCTCAGTGTTTATAAACCTCATATGCACGTAATCAGTCATTCGGTGTGTGAATGTGTTTGTGAGGGTGATGGGAAAAGAATTAGAAACAACAGTACAGTAGACACTTTGACCCCTTTAAATTCAGGAAAAGGAATCCTAGGCAGTATGGAAAGATCCCTTTGTAAACGAAACTGTTAAGAGCTCTGTTACATGGAGGGAAAAAACATTCCTACTTACACCAAAGAAAGCCTTCTTCTCTCTTGTAAAAATGCACCTAATCCTGTTGGGACAGATTTGTTCTCCATCACTTCAGGAAGGCTGACTGATGTTATCTCTAAAATGTGGTGTTTTGTTGGAAAAATCTCACTCTTGTGTGTCCAGGATTGAAGTTAGTGTGATGTGTATATGGTAGATGTGCAGTATTAGCACTACAATTGGCTCTTAAGGCAGATTATGTAAATCTTTTTCATACATTTTATTCTATTTTTATGTAGTTTTTTCTTAAATCTCGACTTGAAATTTTAAGGGCGCATTTACACTGGACTGTTCAAGTGACTCAATTCTGATTTTTTCTCCCATGTGGCACAGATCGGATATGGCCCATTGTGGAGAGGTAAGCGTGATCGAACACCCAATAAGGGGGGAGAGCATGCTAGGATTCCGGCGGCTAATCAGCGGGTCAATCAGAAATGATAAATAACACCTGTCTTTCTACTGATTGGGCCGGAGAGACTCCCTTCTTAAGGAGAACGGGAGGAGCGATGCTGAGAGGAGAGAGCACACACACACAGACACAGTTTGCAAGTGGTGTGCAAAAACAAAAATAAAGTATATTGCTTACCTGATATCGCCGTCTTCTTCTTCCCACACAACAACGAACAATACTACACCCATTTATGGATATGGCAGGAACAAATCACATGGATTCCGATTTACTCAAATCAGATTCAGGCCTTGTTCATATGTGGAAATTTATCCCATATGAATCGGATCTGTGTTCTTGTGTATGCAGTGTAAGGGGGTAGATCAGATTTTAACCTGTCAATGCGAGACGCGCATCATTAAAAACCAAAGCGAATGACGTCAATCTGACACTTTCAGAACAGACTTCAGCAGAGTCCCATACATTAAATTTCATACTCGAGGACTTAAATAGCTTTTATATTGTTATATAGCACAGGTATTTAAGCATGTTAACGAGAGCGAGAGAGTGTAATGTCTGCCATGTAACCAATATAAACTAATATAAAACTAGTGCAGCTACATCACATGCATACATCACCCCATGGACATAACATTAACTTTGCGTTCACACCGAAAACGGCGACACCATCCAAGGTTGTTCTGGCTGCCCTTTCGCTACATAATTCGCTACATTGATCTTGTATTTAAAGGGGCTGTGAAAATGTTGCGCACTTCTTATTAAATTCACTTAACAATGGAAGATCAAGTTGCATGTGGTGGGGCTTTGCTCCAATTGATTTTCCAATGTGTCCATATGTCTAAAATTTCCTGAAGCAGCAATACTGTTTTGTACTGTCGCATACGGTTTCCTCTTTTTTAAAGATATATATATATATAGGAGTAACTTGGCAGTAACTTTTTTAATGCATGTTCGCGTAAGAAAACATTGTAAATAATTGAAAATCCGGCGACCGTAATAATCAAACCCTTGGGAACAACTGTTGTCGGAACCAAAGTTCACAGGTCTGTGTTTTCTGAACTCCTCTTAAGCGGTGGACTTTTTCATTCTGATTGCTTGCCACCGAACCGCGTCATAGCTCATTACCATATAGTTAACTTGATTTCAACTCTCCTAAACGCCCACACTTTTTTTTCCTGGTCATTGCGCCATTGCCGTGTGCTGTGTAAATGCAGACGATCGGATACGAGTCACCTTTAAAAGATGACAGAAGCAGGTCAGCAAAAAATTCGGACAGTCACAAAATCAGAATTGACCATCACGATCTGCAGTGTAAATGCAGCCAAAGTTAGTTCTTAAAATGTAGTTGAAATATGGCTTTAAAAAACAAACTATTCTGCATTTACTAGGACTGATTTGTTATGAGCCACTTAAAGTTGAAGTTAGAATTATTAGCCCCCTTTAAATTTTTTTCTTTTTTTATATATATTTTCCAAATTATGTGTAACAGGGCAAGGAAATTTTCATTGTGTCTGATAATATTTTTTATTCTGGAAAAAGTCTTATTTGTTTTATTTCGGCTAGAATAAAAGCTGCTATTAATTTTTTAAACACCATTTTAGGGACAAAATTATTAGCCCCTTTATTTTATATATTTATATATTTTTTTCTTGATAATCTACAGAACAAACCATGGTTATACAATAACTTGCCTATTTACCCTAACCTGCCTAGTTAACCTAATTAACCTAGTTAAGCCTTTAAATGTCACTTTAAGCTGTATAGAAGTGTCTTGAAAAATATCTAAAAATATATTATTTACTGTCATCATGGCAAAGATAAAATAAATCAGTTATTAGAAATGAGTTATTAAAATTATTGTGTTTAGAAATATGTTGAAAGAATCTTTTCTCCGTTAAACAGAAATTGGGGAAAAAATAAACAAGCGGTCTAATAATTCAGGGGGGCTAATAATTCTGACTTCAACTGTATATAATCACTTCTATTTAAAATCTCGTATTCACTGATGCTATATTTTTCTCCAAAAACCTATTTTTCAGCACAATTCCTCTTATACAAAACACATAAATCCCTGAATGGTGAAAGGCTGCTTCTTCTGCATAATTTTGGGTGGTAGTTTTAAACTGGAGGGATTTTAGAAACCATCGAATCTATTTGATTAGCTGAACACAGGAATCTTTACAAAACACAAAGAGCCCTTTCTGCATTAGACATCATAGATCCCAGGAATTTTTATATTGTGCTTTATTACATTCGCTTGTGCTTGCCAAATATTACCAATGTTACAGGGGGTGTGGAGGTTTTACATCACAGTCAAAATTGATTTAAAGCTCTAAGCTCTTATGATGCGTGTTATTCAATAAAAAGAAATGTTTGACTCCACCAGATGACTGCAACATCTGTCACTTCATTAATCTGTTTTTTTACTTTTTAGGTACTAGTTTCCCTGCTTATTTACTGTTCTTCTGAACAGGACTATAAAGAAATGTTGGCATTATTGGATGGAAACTTACCTGGTTTACACCCTGCTGACTATGAGTTCATTACAACATTTATTGCATGTAAAATATGGTGTGCCATAGGGCTCAGTAATAGGTACTGTGATGTTCTCAAGATACAGTATGTGCCAAGACATGCCATCAATCACTTAATTTTGACCATGGGAGCAAAAAATATGAGTTTCTTGCAAGCAGGGGTTAAATCTAACATATGTAAAATAGAATGTGCAACAGACCTCAGTATTAGGTTTTGAGATGTTCTCTTTGTAAGTGCTTTAAGGCTCCATTACAGTTCATGTTTTTAGATACGTACTTGTAAACGTCCCTTGTTACCTCAAGGGAATCCCCAGTGCCATTTTGAAGTGAGTACCATTTTATTAAGTGAATGAGGGAAGCTTCCACGGATATACAATTGATTCCTCAATTTTGACTGAGGGAGCAAGTCCGTTTCTTATGTCCACTCCAATTCTTATACCCTAACACCTACTAAATACGAGTTTCAATTCAATTCAATTCAGCTTTATTTGTATAGCGCTTTTACAATGTAGATTGTGTCAAAGCAGCTTCACATAAATGGTCATAGTAACTGGAACAGTGTGGTTCAGGTTTTAGTGTTTAAGTTCAGTTCAGTTCAGTTTAGCTCAGTTCAGTGTGATTTAATCATTACTGAGAGTTCAAACACTGAAGAGCCAATTCATCGATGCGTAGCTCTACCAATCCTGAACCATGCGAGGCAGTGGCAACAGCAGAGAGGGAAAAAAAACTTCACCTGATGGGAGTGAAGAAAAAAAACCTTGAGAGAACCAGACTCAGTTGGGCACGACCATTTTAATTTCTCCGCTGGCCAAAAGTCTTGTGCAGAACTTCATTCGTCGTGGTTTAGGCTGGAAGATAGCCTCAGCGAAGACTCGTCTGTCCCTGGAGCGTCGCTGGAATCAGACTCATGTTCTCCACTCCCCAAGACCATCAGCGCAGCAGCAGCTCAGGAAATGGCCTGGTCCCGGATATGGAATCCTTGGGATCATCACGTCGCTGGTCTTGGATCCAATCAGTGACTCCGCATAATCTGAGGACCTGGCACACAGTGGTTCAGTCTATCATCTGTAAAATTCGATATGCCACAGGGCACAGTATTAGATCTTGTGATGTTCTCTTTGTGTGTTCTTTTAGCCTGCATTCTATTCCACTTATAGATATACACTAGCAAACTTCCCTTCCCTTGTTCCCTCAAAGGAATCTCTAACTCTATTTTGAAGTGCGTTCCAATTCATTAAGTGAAATGTGTTAAGCTAACATAGACATACCTTCGATTGTTTGATTTTGACAGAGGAAGCAAGTCAGCTTCTTATGTCCCCTCCAATTCTTATGCCCTAACTCCTACTAAATATGTGTTTTTTCATGCAGTGGTTCAATCTAACATCTGTAAAATATGGTGTGCCACAGGGCCTAGTATTCGGTATTTTGATGTCCTATTTGTATGTGTTTTAAGGCTGTGTTCCAGTTCATTTTAGACATGTACTCGCAAACTTCACTTATTCCCAATGGGGAATCCCCAACGCTATTTTAAAGTGGGTTCCATTTCATTAAGTGAACGAAGATGTCTTGCATGGACATGCCCTAGATTCCTCGATTTTGACAAAGGGAGCAAGTCAGCTTCTTATGTCGACTCCAATTCTTATGTCCTAACTTCTACTAAACACGAGTTTCTGGCACATAGTGGTTTAGTCTATCATCTGTAAAATATGGTGTGTCACAGGGCTCAGTATCAGGTCTTGTGATGTTCTCTTTGTGTTCTTTTAGGCTGCATTCCATACCACTTTTAGATATACACTAGCAAACTTTACTTGTTCCCTCAAAGGAATCTCCAACACCATTTCGAAGTGCGTTCCACTTCATTAAGTGAAATGAGGTGAGCTAACATGGACATACCTTCGATTGCTCGATTTTAACCGAGGGAGCAAGTCGGCTTCTTATGTCCACTCCAATTCTTTTTGCCCCAATTCCTACACAATGTGTGAGTTTTTCATGCAGTGGTTCAATCTAACATCTGTAAAATTATGTGAGCCACAGGGCTCAGTATTAAGTCTTTTAATGTTTTATTTGAACTTGCTTTAAGGCTGCTTTACAGTCCACGTTTTAAGATAAACATTCGCACATTTCCCTTCATTTGTTCCCTCAAGGAAATCCCCAATGCCATTTCGAAGTGTGTTTCACTTCATTAAGTAAACGAAGAAAGCTTACACAGATATACCCTTGATTTTGACTAAAGGAGCAAGTCAGCTTCTTACGTCCACTCCAATACTTATGTCCTCACTAATATCAAATACATGAGTTTCTGGCACACAGTGGTTCAATCTAACATTTGTAAAATATGGTGTGCCACATGGGTCAGTATTAGGTGTTGTGATGCTCTCTTTGTGTGTCCTTTAAGGCTGTGTTCCAGTTCACTTTTAAAAACGCACTTGCAAACTTCCCTTCACTTGATCGTACGGGAGAATCCCCAATGCCATATTGAAGTGTGTTCCACTTCATTAGGTGAAAGAGGGACACTTACATGGACATACCCTCAATTTTGACCGAGGGAATGATTCAGTTTCTTATGTCCACTCCTATGTCCATTCCACTTCTTATGTCCTAACTCCTTCTAAATATATGAGTTGAGCGCACACAGTGGTTCAATCTAACATCAGTAAAATATGGTGTACCACAGGGCTCAGAATTAGGTCTTGTGATGTTCTCTTTGTGTGTACTTTTAGCCTGTGTTCCAGTTCACTTGTAAATATGCACTCGCAAACTTCCCTTCACTTGTTCCCTCAAGGGAATCCCCAATGCCATTTTGAAGTGTGTTCCACTTCATTAAGTGAACGAGGAAAGCTTACACATATACCCTCGATTCTGACCGAGGGAGCAAGTCAGCTTCTTATGTGCACTTCTAAAGTATGTCCACTCCAATTCTTATGTCCTAACTCCTACTAAATATATGAGTTTCTTGCACAGTGGTTCAATCAAACATCGGTTAAATATGGTGTGCCACAGGCTTCAGTATTAGGAATTGTGATGTTCTCTTTGTACATGCTTTTAGGCTGCGTTCCAGTCCTTTTTAGACATGCACTCGCAAACTTCCCTTCACTAGTAATCCCCAATGCCTTTTAAGTAAACGAGGGAAGTTAACATGGACATATCCTCTATGGATATACACTATGTCCCAGAATGCAACAACATTGTGTGGTTTCACATCACATCACATTTCACATCACATCAGTGTGGTTTCTAGGTGCTCAAGGGCATTTTATATTTAAACCTATTCAGATGCTCTGTCATTAGTAAACACTTGTGTGACAAGTACATCTGAGGGATCGAGATAGAGTAGAGATAGAATTTGAAGGGCATAAAAAATTGGACTGAAATGCAGACATAGACTGAAAAGCTTAAGGGCTTGATAATTGTTGCCTAGGTGCTTCCAAGTTATAGCTTTATGGGAGATTATTAAAGTTCCACAACACAAGGAAATCCTAAAGGAAAACCTGATAGAGATCTGTTCTCCAGAAAGTAAATGATCCCAAACGTAAAGTCAATGCTACATAGCAAATGACCTAAAAACAATAATGTCAATGTCCAATTCTGCAAAGAAGAATGGGGATCAATTGAATTGCCAGATGTGCAAAGTTTACAGAGACCTTTCCACTGAGGCTGTCACTCCTGCCAAGCACCATCAAGTAAATACTGTCCTGAAGGACACAAATTGTGCACACGATTATTATATCTAGAAGCTTGTTTTCACTCTGACAGAGAAAAAACTTTTTGTTGGTCTGTGTGAAAAATAGCAATGAAATCATGTTTTTGGGTTGTGAACGATAAAATACTAATTGAATTTATCTGAACTAGAATCTTCAAAAAGATTTATCAAATAGACTTTCATGAGCAGTCCAAGTTGCTGCAAGCTGCTTGAAATTTTGCAGGATATTGTTGCCAGATTGAGGAACAGCATCAGGTCAGGAGATTTCAAACACTTGCATGAACTGAACAGTAAGGTCATATCTAGGGAGTAAACCTGGAAAAACTTATTGCAAACAAAAAGAAAGAAAGAAAGAAAGAAAGAAATAATACCTTAATGCTGGACAGCCTTGAGTTGTGCATGTTCCATCCAAGCTGGACTGTTGATTTGCTGAACACTAGATTATTTGCTTTTTCCCCTCTTTTAAATCATAACCAATATGCAAATCATCAGAAGAGAAATGTTCTGCAGAAAATATGTTTGTCCGGTTTAAATTACAACCTCATTCCAGTTTTATTCCCCAAAGGCTATTTTGAAGCTCACAAAAATTGCACAAATAAAAGAAAAAAATCTATATGTATTCTCATTTAAGTTATATAATAGTGTAATTTACGGTCGTTACATAATAAATTGATGACTTGTTCTGTTTTGCTGCAGTATGAATTTAACATTGATAGTCAGGAATGCTTTTGAAAGCGAGAAGTTGCTTGTTTCGTTGAACTGACAGATGGAAAACCGAGACAAGATTCACTGGAAGTATTCCCCATTCAGAGACGTACAATAAATTATCCACTGCAGCTCTGACTATGTGAATTGTCTGTTGAGCCTATCCATCACAGAAGATCAGCATCAGTTTCAGTAATGTGATTAACTCCCATGGTCTATTGGATTTCTTGATTCTGATTGGCCGGAAGGTGTACAATAAAATAATTGAATGCACAGGCAATTCCAGCAGTTTTGATCACAATTAAAGTAAATGTGTGACAATCAAATACTATTAGTAACCATGGTAACTCAGTGACGATTACAATAGCAAATGCGAATTGAATTTATGCACAAAACTGGAATATCATAAGAAGACGTGTAAACAAAGCAGCGTATCCATCCAACAAGTCAAAGAGAACAAAATCGTCACTTCCTGATTAACTGGCGCCAATTATAAAATCTGAATTTGCTGCAGTTTGAGAGGTTGTGTCAATCTTTTATTTAATACATTACTTGCATCGCAGAAGAGAGTATGCTGACACGCAATGAGTGCGTGTTGGCATTTGAAGACATGAGACGCAGAGCGCAGACGCTCTTTACAATTCTGGAGGTAATTAATATCATAATAGCACTAATAATGAAATGGTTACGGCGTTTTACAATGACCAAAATAACATTTCAGATGTTTTACAATGTGCTCAGCCTGCTGGATTATCCATTCACACACATGAATGGGGAAATGCCTTCAATTTCAGTGTCATTTCAAGTTTAACATAACCTTTGTTTGTTTAAATCTGAGCTAGAAAAAACTAACTGAAATTAAATGTTTCAATTACATTAAAAAGATTTTTTGTGCATGTAAAAAAATGTACATACTGTCATTTGAAGGACAGAGCACAATGCACAAGGTGAGCAAATCAAGGCAAAGGCAGGTGCAGCTTAACTAGTGTATTCATAAATGGGATTATTAATGTTTTACTGTAAGAAGTTCAATATAAAATGTACAAAATTCCAATTATTTGTTAAAATAATTAGGAAATCATCATGGTGACTTTAATGTAATACAGTTGGTTTATTTAACATCGGCCCACCACCCTTAATGAAGTTTGGTTTTTGTCCCTTCTTAAGAAAATGTTTGGGCACCCCTGCTATATGCAACCTCGGATCATTCTGAAAACGTACCTCTATACATATACATTTCAGAAGGCCACAAAATACGTCCCAAGGGGTACGTTTTTTGCAATTTTTGTTTTCGTGAGTCCATGAGAGGCTTTTTGAGATCTCAAATTTCCTCGAGTGCCATTCGTGCCTGCTGTTCTTGTGTAAACACACCAGAGGCCGCTGATGACTGACTGTTTTGATTGAATGACTGACTGACCAATCAACTGACCCACAGTCCTCCTTCGCTTAACTCAACCAACAAGTTTCAAATGCAATCAAGAAAAAGAAAAGCCCTCATCTGGTTCACCACATTCTCACACTGTTATTTACTTGTTGATTTTATTTTTTGGATTCTGTTTTTGTCTTACCTGCTTTCTGGAACCGTTCTCCACCAGACTCGAACCCATTCATTGTGGTCAACTCCTCTCTGCGTCTCAAGTCGGCCGATGTACATGGCGAGCTAACAGGAAAAACAGTGGGAAAGCCATCCATATGGAGGAGGTAAGCGGTCAGCTGATAAGCTCGAAAAGGAATGGCGTCATACTGCCATACTGCAGTCTAGGCACCGGAGGTTGGAGAATGTTGAACCTCAGCGAAGACTCGTCTGTCCCTGGAGCGTCACAGGAATCAGTCTCATGTTCTCCACTCTTCCATGACCACCACAGCAGCTGCTTAGGATATGGCCTGGTCCAGGATTATGGAAACCTTGGGATCATCTCGTTGCTGGTCTTGGATCGAATCAGTGGCGCTGCATAGTATTAGGCACTCGGGATAGACATATTCCCCAGGTGGAAATAGAGAATAAAGAGAATAATTAGCGTAGCTGCTGTTCGTAGTGTATGTAAACGAGATGCAGACACCAGTGTGGGGCACATTCATGTATCATACCGCTAAGTGATGAACTGAGTGTATGCTTTACTGAAAAGATAGGTCTTTAATCTAGTTTTGAACTGAGAGAATGTGTCTGAGCCTCGGACATTATCAGGAAGGCTATTCCAGAGTTTAGGAGCCATAAATGAGAAGGCTAGACCTCCTTTACTCGACTTTGCTATTCTAGGTACTACCAGAAGCCCTGAGTTTTGAGATCTTAAAGAACGGGCTGGATTGTAACAAGACAGAAGGTTGGTTAGATAAACAGGAGCTAGATTATTTAAAGCTTTATAGGGAAGAAACAATATTTTAAAATCAATACGAAACTTAACAGGCAGCCAGAGTAAGGAGGATAAAATTGGGGTGATATGGCTGCTTTGAAAGAATAAGTATTGTGAGAAGCGCTATAGACCAATTTGAAGGATGTAAACTAAAAAAATAGTTCCAATGTAGTTCCTGTTTTACATTTTTAATTTCCAAAGCTTCCGAGAATCCAAAAAGAGACACATATTGATAAATATTGTTATGATTTAACATTAAGTTATGATTGAATTGCCTCTTGTTACAGTTATTAAATAGTTTGATAAGCAGGAAATGTTCATGGGCCAATGACATGACCACACTGAAATGGTCTATACAAATAAACTTGAACTGAATTTTCCACTGCAACTCATATTCACATTTCCGATTGAGCCTATATTTTTGTTGCAAGTGAGTTCTGCATGTATGTTGCATTGAATACCTCATGCAATTACCATTGGGCTGCAGCAGTAAAAAATTCTGGAAACACATTGTTAAATACAAATAACTCAACGCGAATCTGTTCCTACTAATCATTCATGGGCACACACAAATGTCAGACAAATTCAAAACTTGAACCTGTTAGTCTGTTCGAAAAGGTCCTTCTTAGGAAAACCTCATGCTAAATGACCCCCTGGGTGCTAGATGTCAGACCCACCCAAATCATCGGTGTGAACTCTCTTCTCTTGCACAGCTGTGGAGCTGCAATCCAGCACATCTGGGAAGCTTCTGAGTCCATGCGATCTAGCAGCTGGAACACATACAGAAACTGCATATGAGCCAAGCTGGATCAAGCCAGCATGCCAGATATTATTAGATGGACCTTTGAGCATCCTGATGTTGATGTAGAGTTTTAAAAAAGACTCCAAAGCAAAGCATTCCAGTGGCATCAGGGAAACTGTGAGCGATTATGCCAGCATTGTCTAGGTATTGTGTGAAAATGATCCAGGGGGATGCGTAATGTGCACCCGAGTGATTAACTGGGCTTCTTCATGATCGCTTGGAGGTTTGGAGACTGGTGTGGACAACAGGTCAATAAGTCTGGCCGTACACATGCACACTGTTGTCTGAGAAACATCTGCACTCACAGAAACCAGAAATAAGTTGCAAATCATTTATGCTTGTTTATGCACACAAACACATCACCCTTACACTCAGAAATTACACTCTAGAGGAAGAAAAATCAGGGCATTATCTGAAAATGATTTCGTTACAAAAACAAACACTCTGTCCAGATACAATAGCATAAAAGTCAAAGGTCAACAGTGCAACCAATGCAAATGCTAATCACCACAATGGTGACTTTCCAACTACTTGACGACTTTCAGAGGTGTAAAGAGTACCTGAAAACCATACTTGAGTAAAAGTACAGATACCTTACTGTAAAAATTACTCCATTACAAATTACAATTCACTAACTCCAATACGACTTGAGTAAAAGTATTAAAGTATCCAATTTTAAAAGTACTGAAGTATTTTACTCATACTGAATGTAGGCTCAAAGAACACCAAGAAAGGTTTTATAGAAATATATAGTACAATAGAAATTAAATTGAACACCTCAATGTTTCAAAATGGCAGAACAAAATAGATAAAAAATAGCGAACAAAAAGTCTCAGTCAAACTCAAATGTTCAAAAGGGTACAGAGTATTTTTCAAACGACAAAAAAAAAAAACGAGTAAAAGGTAGTTTAAGAAAATTCAGAGCTGACTTTCATATAATTCACCTCTCAGTCTCAACTGGGGGCAATTTTATTTTGATTAGTTTTTTTAATTGTTTAGGATGTTTTCTCTGTATTAAAATTTAACAAAGAGGAGCGGTGTTATTTTTCAACTTAGTAAACTACGTATAAATTCAATGAAAAATACATCATAAACTCACAGCTAAATGCACCTGATGCAAAATGTATCATTTCAGTGATACATTTATTCACGTTGCACAAAAAAATTAAGCTAAAGCATGTCATGTCGCAGTGGTTTTTGCCATATGAGTAGCTGTATTAAATTCACAAAATTCACTTTAAATTAACGTTAAATAGACTCTTACTTCAATGTGTTTTCTCAAATTTGTGATGATAAGTTCTTAAACGCTCTTATTTTCGTGGTTTGTGGCAAACAAAGTAGACATTGCATCCTGTAAGAGCCATTCTGCATATCGGCAAATGGTAACATTTCTTTCAGAAGGCCATGGATGGTCATCAGTGCTGGGACTGCTTGATGTGTCAACTTCGGCTTCATCATTTGCTGCAGCCATGTCTCTAATTAAACACCTGGTATTAGGCAAGCTGCAAATTTATGTTCACGTGATTTAGCTCATGAATAGCATACAGTACCTTTAGCACCCTGCAGATGGCGATATCGCCTCGTCCGCCTAACAAATTAGCCGTGGTAGATAAAGATGCCGACTTGTCGCGCACAATCACAATGTAACGAGTAACAATAAGCGTCCGTTCAAATGTAGTGGAGTAAAGAGTACATATATTCAATCAAATATGTAGTCAAGTCGAGAGTAAAAGTTGCTTATATTTTTAATACTCAGTACAAGTACAAAGTAGCCAAAAAAATACTTAAGTAAAGTAACGAAGTCCATTTACTCAAGTACTTTACACCACTGATGACTTTTAATAAAGCATCAACATTAACTGCTGCTAAACCTTTATTTATTTTAAGTAAGAAACTTGTAGATCAAAGAAACTAAATCAGACTGGTGCATTTTCCAGTTGATTCATCTGTAGCTGTGCGCTTGTAGGTCTGTTGCAGTTGTGTTTCTAATTGTCTTTTGAAGTTTTAGTGATGTTTTGCATTAGACAGTTCTGTTGCTGTTTGATGTTTTTCTTCAAATGTATTTGTTGTGTCTGACTTTGGGGAGTTGCAATTGAGCCTGCTTAGTTCAGTCAACAACCTCAGAGCGTTTGTATACGTTGTACTGCTTTGAGTTTTGAAGAAATGTTAATCATAATTAAAAAATATGTTATCATAATGTCCACCCAACCCGCTTTGAGCTGGGATCGAACCGGCGACATTCTGCATGGGAGTCGGTTCCTCTAACAAGGAGGCTAAAGAGCATGGTCTATAGCGTCCGATGCTAGAGCACCTTTTCAGGTTCAGAGAAGTGAGGTTTAACTCACCACAGCACTTTCTAATTTTGTACCTCTACCCCCCCTACCATTTGGCCCTTGAAACAGATAGGGAAGGGGAAGGGCTTCAAAATTTACCTCTAAGAAATGGGATACCACTACAGCACCAGACACATCATCATATTTCATCGTGAGCTCTTGCTTCATATGAGATCGACAATTGCGACTGCTATAGTTATTCCAGTTGCTTTATTTTTTGGTATTTATCTTCAGGACATCACTAAAGGCATATATCAAGTTATCATGATAATATAATGGGGCAATAAGATCTAAATTTTCTTACCTCTTGGTTTCGAGTATGGTCCTGAAAAATCTCTGTATCAAGGGGTATCTAGCCCTTCTTCTTAGCCCTACGCCTTCAAGATAAAGAGAATTGGGACCCCCCTATGCCTTTAAGTGAACGTGAAAATGAGGGGTAAGGAGAAGGGAAAGGGCTAAGGTATAGAACTGGGATTGGGGAATTGAAAATATATGAATAGTTATACAAAAAAAAAAAAAAAAACGCTGTCCATAAGGCTACATGGCAAACTTGACAACACAGAACCCTTTTTTCTTTCACTTTTGAAATGTGTTTAGCCTACGTAACATTTACCAGGGTGAAAAGAGACTTCCCATCACATCCTATAGGTAAAATAAATGTTAAAAATATAGGCGACACTTATGCTTACATCTTGAACTTGTGGAATGCATAGCAAAAATAATTTGTTGTTACTTTGTAACAAGTATAGTTAAGTATATTCATGTTTGTGTAAAAATGACAACGAGAAAGATTTAAGGCAACCTCTAATTGACATTTTAAGAGTTCGCCCTTAGCTTATAAATGATTATGAAGCTTGTTTGGCATGCTGTCCCGGGAGAGAGCCCTGAACTCGTGAGATCCTCGGGAGGTCCTCCTGTTGCAGGGCGAGAGGGGAGTCCGAGTTCAGGTAGGTCTCGAGAACTCCCCTGCTTGATAATGTTGGAAGTAGATTGATGCTATGAAGTGTCTATGCTGTCAATTTAGATTTGTCAATTTACTTATGTTATATGTTTTTGGTCTGTGGGAGGAAACCGGAGAGCCCGGTGAAAACCCACGCAAACACGAGGAGAACATGCAAACTCCGGACAGAAACGCCAACCTGGCCGGGAAGTGTCCGAGCCAGTGACATTCTTGCTGTGCGGCCGTGGTGCTAACCACTAGGCCTCCGTGCTGCCCTGACAAGGAAATGGGAGGAGTAGAGGTGGAAGGGGGGATTCTTCAAGACAAAAATGACTGAAGTAAGATACTCTGGTTATTTATAGGGGTTGAGGAGTCGTCTGATTGGTAAATCAGTGTTAGCTAATGTGGACAAGGTGCTATCAATCATAAGCACGTGCTCCTCCCAAAATTAGTTTATAAATAAACTTCACATAGATACAAGTTGCAAAACAAATATATTCATTAATAGACTATATTAGGCTTACAAGCTCAAGATGTATGTCAAAACTCAAGAAATATAGATAAAAATGTAAATTATAAAAATCATGCATTTTTTTAAATGTATTTGTTTGAGGAATATTCAATGTTTTATATATTTTATTTATATTAAATGTAATAAACTAGTTTCAGTTTTTGGTTCTGGCGATTATTTGGTTCCTAAGCTCAGATGTCAAGCTACGCCTGTTGTACAGTAAACTACTTGCAACTTCATAGTAGTACAGATCTACATATCTTTCACAATAGTTTTAATTGTGTTTTTGTGTGAAGCTATGATCCTGGGTCTCTGGATAAATTCATCATATTGACAGTTATTGAGAATGTTTTCAGAACTATAATTAATTACAGCAAACTGAAGGCTTCTGTCGCTCTGCGGGAAAAAGAGCTGGAAAGCAATCTGTTAACTTTACTGGAAAACATACTTCAGATAATACACTACTTCAGACTTCAACATTAAAACAAACGTTTACATTCATTTATTTTCTTTCCGGCTTAGCCAACTTATGAACCGCCAACTTATCCAGCATATGTTTTACACAACATATGCCCTTCCAGCTGCAACCCATCGCTGGGAAACACCCATACACACTCATTCACACACATACATCATGGCCAATTTAGCTTACCCAATTCACCTAAAGCGCATGTCTTTGGACTTGTGGGGGAAATTAGAGCACCCAGACGAAACCAGCGTGAACACTGGGAGAGCATGCAAACTCAGCACAGACATGTCAACTGACCCAGCCGAAGCTCGAACCAGCGACTTTCTTGCTGTGAGGCGATTGTGCTACCCACTGCTACACCGTGCTGCCCCACAATTGTTTACATTTCTTCCTAATTTAAAAATATTCTGATGATAGACGGAGAATGGCTTGTAAAATTATGAAGCAGGCTGTTTGGTCTCTTCAGAACTCCTGTCTTTACAACAACAACAAAAATCCTCTCAAATCTCTTTACAACCTTTTTCCCATGATTCTGCACTGCCTCACTTCAAGCTTACGACACTGAAATCACAGAAAGGTCTTGCACGTGCAGGGAGAGAGACAACACTGCTCTGTATTTGTTGCTGGAAATGCTCACTATCTCCGGTCCATCGGGGCTATAAATGTTTCCACCATGCTTGTGCTATTACACAGATATACGCCTGTGTCTCTGAGAAATATTGTTAAGTGAAAGGTTTGGATTAACTCTTCATATGCAGGTATGTCAGAAGCGAACAAATGATAGCACCTTGTGACTCGTGTATCATTTTGAGCTGCACATTCCCACTGTGAAGTCCGTTTTACTGGTTATTAAAGGTAGGGTTTGCTATTACAGAGACTAGCAGTTGCTAAAGCTAAAGATCCTGCCCTGAATAATCTCAGTACAAAGCAATGCCTCCAACAAATCGCATGAATGTGGACATGCAGACAGTACAAGACAAAACAAGACAGTAGTGATTGGTCACTCCAGACAGAGACGCTTGATTGGTCACTCCAGAAGGAGAGGTGTGATTGGTCGCTTCAGACAGAGAAGCAGGATTCAGCTAACAGCTCAGCTGAATGTACTTGATATGTAAGAACTCGGTTGATGATGAATAAAGCCTGGTTTATACTTCTGCGTCAAGTGACCGGCGTAACCAACGGCGCATGCAATGCACTAAGCTGTGCATTTATACTTCTGCACGCTGTCTCTGTTGGTCTGCAATACCACTTCTAAAACGCTAGTTGGCAGTGAGGTGTAAATGTGTCTCTGTGTCGAGTTTCTTCGCTGCTGTTTTGCTTTTCCTGAACACTTCCAGGATGTACAAGTGGCTCAAACTCGCTCATTTTGAGACAAGAACCGGCGGACGTGCAACAACTTTAACTATGAGGTAAACACAAAACAAAACGTTCCATCGGGAGCTCCTTCACGGGACTCCACACTTGTAAACAATGCTCTATTGGGCTCAGCGCGGCTCTCGGTCCCGCCCAGACTCGTCAGCGATACCAAGCCGACCAATCACATAGCTTGCGCTACGTGTCGTTGCGACGTGTAGATACATTGTTTGAGAGGTGCACGTCAGTGACGCCGACGGCCACGGCATAGGGCTATGCGTTAACGCTGTAGCATATGCGTGCGTTTGACACAGAAGTATAAATCAGCCTTAAGAGACTGTCAAGCGCAGTCTGCTGCAGCATCAAGAAATGAGTGTTGGATGTGTCATTTCAAGGCCGCAGGTTCGAGTCCTGGCACCAGCAGGGTTTATAGGTATTAGGAGTGAATATCCAGAAAAATGCTAAAATATAAATGTGGAGAGGTGAGCATGATCAAACACCCAATAAAGGGGGGAGAGCATGCTCGGAGCCCCGTGGCTAATCAGCAGGTCAATCAGAAATGATAAATAACACCTGTCTTTCTAGTGATTGGGCCGGAGAGACTCCCTTCTTAAGGAGAACGGGAGGAGCAGTCGGGAGAGGAGAGAGCACCAACACACACACACTGCTGCACGTGTGGTGGCGTTTGAAAAATAATAAAACAGTTTTGCTTACCTGAATCGCCGACACCATCTTCTTCTTCCCACAACAACGAACTTTACTATAATAATGTTTGATGTATATTAATAATTCTTTATTTCTCAGATTCTGTGCAGTGAAGCCGGTTGATTCTGCCTGGGCTCATTTCAGATACTCTCAAACACTGCAAAAACAGTAGAAATGTGTACTGGGGAGAGATGAGCCCATATTTCTGCTTGATTCTGGTCAGTCATTGAGTTCTCAGTCTCGGCCAAAAAGACCATCCAGACTTCTGAAACTTCCGTCACCAAACATCCTGAGTGACTGGCATGTGTGCAAAAGTGCCATTGACCTGGATGGAAATTGGGATAGTATCTTAATAATACCGCCATCAAGATTACATCTATCCAACCCAAGCTCGTTCTGAAAACGTAGACCCACGGACCATTCTGGAGACCGCAATTTACCGCGGAGACCACCGAGGTACGTATTTTTCAAACGAATGCTACGGGGCGTGAGCGGCGACTTCACCCTCAACAGCTGATGGCTCACCTCCGTGTGGAGGGCTTTCCCGCTGCAACCAGTTTGTCCCGTTAGCTTGTCGTGTAATGTCAGCGGAGTAAAGGCCCAGCGGAGAGCCGGCCACAGCGACGACCAGGTTCGAGTTCCAGACCGGGTTCGGTTCCAGAAATCAGGTAAGACAAAAAACAGAATCCAAAAAATAAAGCGAATGAGTTCATAATGGGGTAGGAATGCAGTGAAATCCGAAAACGCGGTCAAAATCAGACGAGGGCTTTTCTTTTTTCTGGACGACTTTTATAAATCGTTGCTTGGGTTTAAGGAAGGAGGTGGAGAAGGGAGGCTGGGTCGGCCGATTGAGCGTGAGAGGCTGCTGTGCACGATTTTTTTGAGTCTCGAATGCCTCTCGCGAGTGCCGTTCGCGCTCAGTTGGCCGACCCACCCACCCTCCTCCTTCGCAAAAACAAAACTTGCACAAATACGTACCTCCCAGGATGTATTTCGCGATCTCCAGAAATGTCCGCGGGGCTACGTTTCCAGAATGAGCCTGGGTTGCATCTATCATGGGTAATGTATGATTATGGTGTGATTTTATAAGCATAGAGTGCTTTCATGTCCTCCCTGCGCAATGTTTTCGTACATGAGGCCCCAGGTGTGTCTAATTGGAGTGGAACTACAAAACTCTGCAGGACATTGCCCCACCAGAGCTGAGTTTGGGTGTCCCTGCTATAAATTAAAGTGCAAATGAAAAGTCATTCATATACAAAGTTATTCATATATTTTACTCAGTACTTAAATACAATGCTAAAACATTTTACCCTGTCCCAATTTAGCATATGCTATGTATGTTTTAAGATTTTTCCTATGCTAATGTATCAGCCAGGTCTCAAATAGGCTTACAGTGTGGAGAATTAAGTGTGTGGCACAGATTTGCTCCTTGGACAGTAGAGCGAGACTGATTCCTGTGTTTTGGAATAGATGATTTCCTGTCTAAAACATCTCATGCATCAGTCCAAAGTTTAAGATACAGCGTGATCTTGACCACCTCAGCAGTTACTGGTTATTTTCTGGCTAAGCCAATGGAAAAAGTATGTGGTCTCATTTGCATATATAAATACATGTGTTTTGTTTCGCTAAATCCTTCCTGAAAGCAAGCAAGCAAGAATATTATGATTCGACTCTCTCAAAAGGGATTTCTGCTGCTGACAAAAGGTTTTCAAAGACTAAAGATTGCAAATGTCTCCTTAATATTGCAGTCATATGTAGCCAAATAGAAATCACATAAGAGTCCATTCTTCTAAAACAATACAATACCAAAAACGAGAGGTAATAGAGTCTTTAGAGTCTATCAACATTAAAATAAATGTGGTTAATGTTAAGAAAAAAGTTTTTATTAGTCACTCACAAAAAAAAAAAAAAAACTGGAACTTAAATATTACACTTTTGGTTTGTTTTACAGCTGTTGCAACATCACTACCAATTATCCCTTAATAAAGACTTACTTTAACATTTCATTGTGCAATAATATGTATGACCTCAAAACATAGTGCATGACGTAAACTAATTCATTTTGCCATTTTCATTTTTATGGATGGTTTTAAGACAATATAGCGTTGGAAAACTTCCTGTTGCTCAAAAGGTTAAGCATGGCAATGCCAAGGTTAAAGGATCAGTTCCAGGGGACTGATAAAGAACTGATAAAGCCTTCAGTGCACAGAAAATCACTACAAATGATTTAATTTATCTTTATTTCATAAAGTACTGGCCTCCGAATCGCCTCAAAACAAGAGAATGCCAGAGCCCGATATGTTTATGATTCTAAAATTCTCTGTTGGTGTTGAATATAGTCTGCATCAAGCAAACTTAGTCAAGGTCAACTTTATTTGTATAGCACCTTAAAAGAACATGACTGTTGAACAAAGTGCATCACAGGCATGGCAAAATAACAAACAATTAGAGAAACAGGACAGTATAGAATATAAAAAAAATTAATTATAAAAATAATTGGCTCAGTTGGCGTTTCTGTGTGGAGTTTGCATGTTCTCCCTGTGTTTGCGTGGGTTTCCTCCGGGTGCTCCGGTTTCCCCCACAGTCCAAAGACATGCGGTACAGGTGAATTGGGTAGGCTAAATTGTCCGTAGTCTATGAGTGTGTGTGTGTGAATGTTTCCCAGAGATGGGTTGTGGCTGGAAGGGCATCTGCTGCGTAAAAACTTGCTAGATAAGTTGGTGGTTCATTCCGCTGTGGCGACCCAGGATTTAAAAAAAAAAAGGGAATAAGCCGACAAGAAAATGAATGACATGAATGAGTAATTGTTAAAAATCTGTAGAATCGTAAGTCCTAAAAAGAAAAAAAACTAAAAAAATTTATAGGTAAGCTAAAGAGAAGAGTTTTGGAGCATAGACTGAGAAAGCTCTGTCTCTTTTAGTTTTCAAGCTGGATTAAGGAACAATTAGCAGAAGCTGAGCTAAAAAACCTTTGTGAAAGATACAAACTTAAGAGTTCAGATATATACTCCAGGGCACGTCCATGCAGAGCTTTAAATACATAAGTTAAAACTTTAAAGTCAATTCTCTATTTCACAGGGAGTCGGTGAAGAGAGGTCTGGATGGAAAAAAAAAAATGTTCTCTTTTTGTCGAAAAACTGGCAGCTGCATTTTGGACTATTTGTAAGCATGAGAGTGATGACTTACTGATGCCAACCTACAGTGCATTACAGCTATCAAGCCTAGAAACGGTAAAAGTGTGAATAACAGTCTCCAAGTCTTTAATCAGTGGTCACCAAACTTGTTCCTGGAGGGCCTGTGTCCTGCAGATTTTAGCTCCAACCCTAATCAAACACACCTGAACAAGCTAATCAAGGTCTTACTAGGTATAATAGAAACATCCAGGCAGGTGTGCTGAGGCAAGTTGGAGCTAAACCCTGCAGGGATCGTAGCCCTCCAGGAACGAGATTGGTGACCCCAGCTTTAATTGAAGAAAGGGCTCTAATTTTCTTAGGCCCCGTTTACACTAGTGCGTTTTAGTTTAAAAACAGTGTTTTAGATCAAAAACGATCCGCGTCCACACTAGCGTTGCACCTAGCGTCTCTGAACATATCTCCGTCCACACTACGCCACCATAAACGTATATCACGTGACCATTTGCGCACTCTGGGCATGCGCGTTCTAGTATAAACACAAAGCATGCGTCTCACTCGGTATTTGGTTATTGTTAGTCAACAAACGCCGGTTGAACATTAATAGCGATGGCAAAGAAAGCAAGAGAGTTTTTTTTTGTGGACAGACGACGAGGTCGAGTTGTTACTAAACGTAACAAATGAATAACTACACAATGGTGACTAAAACAGACAATAGTGCAAACAACGCTCCCAGTTCTGTGTCCATGTTGTTGTTTACAGTACTGTCTTCCGGTAGCGTTAAAGCCATGTGTTATAGTGACGAATAAGGGAAGGATACGCAATGACACAAAAGCCCCAATCAGGTAGCAAATCTCAGCAGCCCCGCCTCCGTTTTCAGATGTCTCCGTTTTTCCTTATCCACACTAAGACGGAGCAGCAGCGTTTCAGAATGAAAACGGCCTCTTTAGCGTTTTCGAAACGCTCTGTTTTCGGCGCTCGAGAACTCCGGCGTAGTGTGGATGGATGGCGTAACCATAGCAAAACGTATGCGTTTTCAAACTAAAACGCATTAGTGTAAACGGGGCCTTAGTTAGAAGAAGCTGGCCCTAACCACAGAGTTAATTTTTCTTGTCAAATTTTAAAATGTTTGGCCCATATGCTGTATGCCAGTGCCGGACGAATGCCTGCTGTGCCAGCCTTATGCCAAATCTGGGCCAGAATTCTTTGCTATTGGGGTGAGTAACTGTAATTAAATCACTTAAACATGAAAAGTAATCCGTACTTTTGCAGTTTTTTATTGTGGATAGATCATTTAATTACAGTAACCACATACTCTGTAACTCATTACACCCAACACTATAAACCAGATTGTTTTTGGAGCTCAACAGTTGTGGTTAATATAAAGTCTGGAATACATCAAAGATGCATCATTTTAAAAACAACAAATTTCCCTACGTTTTTTTGTTTCACAGGTAAAGAGAGTTCAGATTTAAAAAAATATATATATTTATTTTCAAGAATTTGTCCTTTTCATGATGAATGAATGCTCTTGAGTTCGTCATAGAGAAGTTAAAGAGCCTCACCGTGAATAAACACACCCAGTGTACAATAAATCAGCAGCAGCACAGCCCTGCTCCTGACTCTGCTGTACATCTGGAACATGTGTGTGTCTATATGTGTGTGCGTGCATCACTGTAGGCTAAAGCAGGCAACGAGCTATAAAGTACATTATTAGCGTTTCAACCAATCCTGCTCTTTCTCCGCGAGCAGCTTTTCACTTGAACATCACTGTGAGAGGAACCACACACCCAGAGCAACAGTAAACGTTTGGTGCTGTTTCGCATTCAATATATTGACACAGCTGGAGATTTATTGTGGCGATTGGGCTTAAACACAATACTTGGGCTCCAAAGGCCCGCAGCAGCTGGTGTCGAACAATTTCGACTTTAAAGTCTAGAATATACAGTCAAATCTATTCTAAGTGTGTGTAAAGGGTGTGGAGTCCTTCGAGTGAAACTAAAACAGACGCTCAAATGTGTAGACTTGAAATAGACTTCACATTGCTGTAGCATGCCGTAAGACTCCTGACTCTGATTAAAGTCCATGTGAAAGGATTCATTAGCCTTTATTTACAAATCTATTGAAGAACTGAGTGTAATCCTGTGATATATGTTGCATATGTCAGCAAATGTCTATCATTAAAAGTCATGCTCGTAGTTTACACACCAAGTGTGCTGAATGTAAACAGATCATATGAAGGACGAGTCAACAGTCAGCCATTGGGCTTCGCCGGGGCATTGTGCAGCTTGTGTTTCACACATAGTTCTATGAAGGTAAATCAGTAGCTAAACTCAAGAGCTAGCAAATCTCAACTGGAAAACTTGTCATAAAAATATTTGCATGTGTAAGTTGAATTTTATAATCAGCTCTGGGGTGAAAAGCTGAATCTTTTGATTTGCACACACAGACTGTAGTCAAATCACCAGTGTTTTGAATTTGGTTGCAGATTAATATGAATTTGTAAAATTTCATTCACAAATACAACATGCCAGATGTAATTGAGTACAACAAATTCACCTGAACACTTGTTTACAGATTCGCTGTACAACCACAAGTCTTAAGTGTTGTCACAATACTGAGTTCTAGAATCTATTAGTACTGAAATTTTAAAAATGTCCATTTACCGTTAACATTTAAGTGCTGTTGATCGCATTCTTAAACACCGCTTATTTGCCATTGTGTTTACATGCTCAACAGAAATGATAGTGATTGGCTGTAAAGGTCATCAGTTTACCGCACTTCATCGATAAGGTTCGGTATGCTTTTATGGGCATTTCCACTGTCAAAAGGTACCAAAATGCGAACCTGTACCATGCCACGTTTTGGGTACCCTTTCGCATGACTTTTTACATCACAATCACTATCATTTCTGTTGAAGATGTAAACACAATCAAGCTCATGATTGAGCATGTCCCAAAAATAGTGGTTTCCAGCAATTTTCAGCCTGGTTTTATCTGGGCAGGCTGGGAGATGACCAGTTAAAACCAGCTTGACCAGCCTAGCCAGGCTGGCAGCCCAACTAAAATCAGCAATGTCCAGCTTAAACCAGGATGGTCAATCTGGTTTTAGCTAGTCACTTTCCAGCCTAGCCAGCTAAAACCAGGCTGGAAATGGCTGGAAACCAGCCTGGAAGTGGCTAAAACCCCTCTAAAACCAGGCTGGTCGACCAGCTTAAACCAGCCAACCATCCTAAGCTAGTTTAAGCTGGATTTTTCAGCAGGGATGTTATAGTGGTTCTTAACTTTGGTGCAGTCTGGGACATCAGTTACCACAAACAGGAGTAGCTTGAGTGTGCAGCATGTACTGATGAAGATGTTTTAAGCCTGCACTTACTATTTATGTCGAAAAACAGCTGGACAATTTGACTTCTCATGTCTTCATTAGACTGTTTAAGTCAAATCCCCATCAAGCATTTATGCTCCAGTGTACTTTGACTCTGCATGCCTTTACGTCCTCTGCTTCTCTTTAATTTGATATGTGGAAGCATGATTTGCCTTGCTGGTCTTCCTGCTGCAGGGTAAACACAGCTTCATTTCACACCTCCTAATCCAATTTCACACCGTTCACGGGGTCACCAAGAGAGAGATAATCTTCCTTCCCCCATTAAACTTTCTCTTTCTCCGCTAGTTTCCATCCTGCGGCAGGAGTTTAGTGGGTTTTGGAGACAGAGGTCTGGTTGTGTGGTTTTGGAGGACACGTGTGTGAAACTGGAGGAATTAAACACACTAGTTTAACAGAGGGTCAAGTAAGCAGGATACTGCGAGGCCACAGCAGGTTAGTTCTCATATTTAACATACCCTCTGCTCTAAAACACACACACACATAAAGGGTTGACTTCAAAGAAATGAAGACAGGAGATGTGTTCATCTCAAGTGCAGAGTAGGTCATATGTCTCTTGTACAATAATAACTTAATTTAATTTATTAAAAAATTCAGACGTAAATTCAAACGTAGAGATCTTTGTAAATGCTTTATTTGTAGATCCTTTAAAATAGGCCAACAATTTTTAAACTATATCACATTTGCAAGCTGTAAATTGTGTAAAGTGATGCTTTATACTCGTTATCACTGCTGTATTATTACAAAAATGTGCTGTAAATTCAGTTTACCTACTATGTAAATTGTGGTTTGTAGTCTGAAGCGTTTCCCACAATTGCTCTGTTTAGCCAAGGAACAAATCTTTTGGCTTTTTTGCAGACAGGAGGGAAAGATCATTCAAGCGTTTAGCATTAGCTGTAATGAATAATGATATGGACAGGAGAGCAGAGGTCAACACAAGAGCGCAGATGCTAGAGGAATGCTAGCTATGCTAATTGAACATGTAATTCACCATGACACTCTGAGTAGCTAAAGGAGCAACAATAAATCTGAAATTTACTACAATCATGATTATTTTCAGTGTTAAGAAAGCAGCGAATGTGTTGTGAAAGATGTTGAACTGAAATTGAATAAAGCAAGAACATTAAAAAAAAAAATAAGCGTCAAAACTGCCTTCTTCCAATTCACAAATATAGGCTAATCATTTAATGATGGATAGACTATTTGTGATGTCAAGTTAGATTTTGGACATCGTAGTTACCACAGGGACTTGTATAAAGCAGGTTTAAAATGATTTTTGGGGTGGGATCGAAATCACTCTGCTGAAAAATCCTGCTTAAACCAGCCTAGGCTGGTTGACTGGTTTTAGCTGGTCGACCAGGCTGGTTTTAGAGGGGTTTTGGCCATTTCCAGGCTGGTTTCCAGCCATTTCCAGCCTGGTCTTTGCTGGTCAGGCTTGGAGATGACCAGCTAAAACCGGCTTGACTAGCCTAGCTAAGCTGGGAGTCCAGCCAAAACCAGCTATGTCCTGCTTAAACCAGGCTGGTCAAGCTTTAATTGCCTGGATCGTACCCAAGTTCGATTGTCCCCCCTTGCCACCTCCTCGGTTGGTTTGTGCTCACACTGTCTTTTTTTCCTTCTGAACCCCGGTACGCTTGCGTCATCGAGCTGCTGTTTTGTTTACGGCCGTTGCTAGGTGACGGTCACGAAAGCAAAGCGCTGAAATGGAAAAACGTCCGCACATCGCGGTCATTCTGCTTTCACTGAAGCTTTTAGTTTTAGACATACAGAAAGCGACTTGCGTTTATGTGCCACAAAAATATTTTAAACATTCAGAACATCACACAGTGTCTGCAGAGGCTGCTTTTGGAGGAGATAAACAGACATCAATGTGTATCACTGTTTACCCTGGCTCAGTCCCGCGTGTCACCAAGGTACGAAACGTGACAAACACACTCATGAACAAACACTATGAAGACGATAGTTTGTTGTGCAGTTGGCTGTTCACTTCCGTTATTTGGTACAATTGCATTCACATCAGAAGAGAACCGTACCAGAGTTCGCATAAACCGTACCCCAGACCACCTCTTTCAGGCTCACGGTTCATGGGTGCGCACCCATGCGTTCAGAAGTTCAGAAGACATGTTCACACTAGCTAAACGTACCGTACTATGACGTCAAACAAACCTGGGTGCGGACCAAAAGTGCCAGTGTGAAAGCACCCTTAGTAAAATCTACAGTTATGTTTCCACAGGTGAGGTCTGGTTCTGGTTTGTTTTGCTATGAGGTTTTGTTTCTGTACTCGCACATATTCTCATATTCCCCTGATTTATCCATGAAACTCTATAACTACATTGTAATAAAATGTGGAATGTAAACACACAGCATACGAACGCAAGCGGATTATCAAACACACGAGTGATCGAGTGACAAGTTATCATTCAGACTCTCCCGGAGTCTAAACAGAAAGAACTGATTAAAAATGGCCGTGCTTCATGAAATGAAAATGCCTTCATTACATAGCAGCGTTTAAATGTGTTCCCATATTAATAAAGCCATAAACTAAACTAAAGACTTGTCTGGAACCAATCTTGTTTTTCCAAATTATTCATCGGGGAGCAGAGAAGCACTGCAGGAAAAAAACATACACAGGCATGAACAAATAACTCACTTAAAAGCCAAACCAAAGCTTTACTGTACATTTATCTGCAAATTCAGAATGGCTCAATTAAGCTGTAGACTTTTCAGAAAGAAGAAAACGTTAGGCTATTTAACTAAAACAATCTTAAGTATTTGTTGTATGTAACCAAAACACAATAAAGTGCAGTAATTAAAGGTAATGTTGTGACCACAATCGAGCCAGGTTACATTCCGATGCCTTTGACTTTTTCTTTTAGTTTCATTGGTGCATTTCATTTCAAGAGCCTGCATGCTTCATCGATTATATTGACATGATCAGACGTTGGATATTGACGTTGGCCTGATGTTGAGTTCTGATGTCAACCCGATTTTAATTTCCCAAAATAAATGCATCATCCATGACGTTAGGGTACAGCATCAATTTAAAGTCATGTTGACGTCTTGTACCCGCTGGGTGTTTGAGGCCATTTCAGTCATCATACAGTAAACATTCATCATCTTCTCATCAGTGACATGCATCTAAACCAGGGGTGTCCAAACTCGGTCCTGGAGGGCCGGTGTCCTGCAGATTTTGCCTCAACACACCTGCAAGGATGTTTCTAGAAAGCCTAATAAGAGCTTGATTAGCTAGCCCAGGTGTCTGATTAGGGTTGGAACTAAACTTTGCAGGGCATCGGCCCTCCAGGACCGAATTTGGGCATCCCTGATCTAAACAGTCTCTGGGTCAACGCATGTAAAGATTTTGGACATTTTCTTGGACACTTTCAATGATTCCAAACAGTTTGCTGCAATTATAAATGGCCCATGTCTTGAGGTACATCATTATGATGCAGTTTACCTTCTATGTGTGATTTGACTGGACAGGAATCACAGGACTGAATTTCTAATCCCCATAGACAGGAAAAAATAATGACTGTAGGTTGAAGGAAAGTATGGGAGTATGAATACTGCTCTAAAATGTACTCAAGAAAAGGTACACATTTATAAAACTACTAAGTAAATAGCAATTCCTGAGAAAAAACTACTCAATTACAGTAGTTTGAGTATTTGTAATTAGTTACTTTATAGCACTGCAACTCACAAATAAGTTGCCACTCGTTTCCCGTTGAGACTGCGATGGTTGTGGCTGATCAGCTTCATACAGAGAAATGGCACAGAGTGATCATTTTTCCTCTTTCCTCCAACAAGAGGTGAAAAAACTGGCTGGTACCTCAGGAAGCAATTTAAATCGATTGATTTAAATCGAACACTATTTAAATCAAAGACAAAACAATACCGTTGGCATTAGACTGTTTAACGAAGTAGCATGGACAACTTAGGGACTTTTTTAGATTGCTTTTTAACCATTTCGATCTTTAATATGCGGATGCTGGTTGTGTATGAATGGCTTAATGTTGAATGTTTGTTTATTTGTGTGACTTTATTTAAATTTTTATTTTAGGGTATTTTATAATAATGTATAGATGTAATTTGTGCAATAATTTAATTTTAGGATTGCTATGCAGAAAACAAATAAACTTTAAACCTTTTTAAGAGTTCACACTTAGCTAATGATTGATTATAAAGCTTGTTTGGCATGCTGTCCCGGGAGAAAGCCCTGAGCTCATATGATCCTCGAGCCCGGGGCTCCCTCCCGTTCGCAAGGCGATAGAGGAGTTTGAGCTCAGGTAGATCTCGAGAACTCCTCTGCTGTATTACCTAATGAACACGTAGTCATTGCTCTTAAGAGAGAACTACTTACGAGGAGCATGTCTATGGTGCTGATTTGGATTAGTCAATTAACTTAAGTTGTAAGTTTTTGGACGGTGGGAGGAACCCGGGGGAAACCCACGTGAGCACAGGGAGAACGAGTAAACTCCAGACAGAAACGTCGACTGGCTTGGTTAGGACTAGCACCAGTGATGTTCTTGCCAGTGGCGTAGCGCAAAATGCGGAGGCCCCCCTGCAGGGATCACTGACGGGGCCCCCTGATGAAGAGGGTGGGTTGAGAGACAACACAGGGAAGCAATCACAAATTGAGGAGCGGGGAAGGAGCGACAACGCGAGGAAGCCTTCACAAACTGAGGAGCGATCACAAACCGAAAGCGGCGAGAGCGTCAAAGTAGCCAGAAGTCATTCGTTTTTAATGAGAACCGGCGGCAAGGAACAGCGCAGCGCGTCTTCTTCGGTGTGAGCGTCGATGATAGAGAACACAGACCTCTGAACTTTGGTTCCGACCACAGTTGTTCCCAAGAGTTTGATTATTGCGGTTGCTGGATTTAAAATTATTGAAAATCGTGACGATGCGGGGCCCCCTAATCGCCTGGGGGCCCGTCCGCAACGCCACTGGTTCTTGCTGTGAGGTAACAATGCTAACCACTGGGCCACCGTGCCACCCATCAAAGAAAGGAGGAGGAGTAGGGGTGGAAGTGGGGATTCTTCAAAACGAAGATTGTTGTTATTAGGGTATTTATAGTGGCTTATGAATCGTCTGATTGGTGAATCATAAATTGAATAATGCGGGACCAGCCGCAAGCAATCATAAGCACGTGATCCTCTTGAAATTAGCTTATAAAATTAACTTCACTCATGCAAAAATTGGTATGTATGATGGTTTGTCTTTGGTTTTCTTCTCTAAATAAGCTACACAAACTAAACAATGCATGTGATGTGGGAAAGGAAGAATGGAGAGAGTAACGTACTCACATGGTTATGACAGGAAGAGTAGCTGATATAGGATTACTATATGCTTGGCTCTAAAGTCTTCAAGGTCAGAGTTCACAGCAGCATAAGATAAATGCAGCTTTGAAGATGAAGAGTCTGGTGGATCTGGAAGATCTTTGGTTCACTTTCACTGCACATACATCCTAATACATCTTAAATAAACCAAAACAAGACACTAAAGCAAGGAAGCAGACGTTTTCTGGGGAAACAACAGGGGTGCAGGCATTGAAACATCAGTGTGGAATGAGCAAATTGTACTAAAATGAATGAGATCATACAACTGTACAATTGAATCAGTAAACCACAGTAGTAGAGAGTAAATAAGTATTTTAACTTCACTACTCAAGAGTCAAGAAATTGGTGTTTCATTTGTGAACAAGCTGAATTTTATCAGATAACCTATTACATTAGTTCATATATTGCACTGAACAATTGACTTAGAATTGGATTGTCATCTGCTCATGAGTTAACAGCTCACTGACTCAAAAGACCTGTTCAGAGTGAGTCTTAAGTAAATGTTTCAGTGATTCAAATGATCTGTTCAGAGAGAATCTCCAGTGAACGTTTCAATGATTCAAATGATTCGTTCAGACTTAGTATTCAGTAAATGTTTCAGTGCCTCCAGTGATTCAATTAGAGAAAAGGTGCGTTCGACTTCATGCAGCGCTGCGCAGATCGATCGAAATCTGTCTTAAAGCGGTGCATTCTGGTTAGAAATCTTGTCCGGATTGATGCTGCGCCGACGCCACGTGACTGTCACATGTGGCATCAAAGTACCGCGACAGCGCTCCGAGATCAGACGGCAAACTCAGACCGTGCAGCTTCTGAAGAGCGACTGCAGGAGCTTTGATGACGACACCGATATTACACGATTGGCCGAGTTCACCACATGACAACAAACACGTGTATTTCGGGTTTATAATTGGACAAATTCCGATTCAAAAGTTTCAAAACAAACTATTCACTTTTCACACCCTCTCTATCCTGTACACATCATGCTTATTAAAAGATTACAAATATTTTACTGCAGTAATCATCTTTTGTTTAATAATCTGGTTATAAAGGTTAGCTTGTTTGCACAGGTTTGTTTTTAACTTTTTTATACAGACTTACTGCATTCATCTCCACGAACGATTTAAATGATATATTTTAGTGTATATTTTAGTGAATAACCTAAATATGAACTCAAATAAGTCTTACAGACTTGAAATAAGAAAATCATCATCATTGATCCTGCCACCTTAAAGCTCTCTTAACAAATTAAAGTAAAGAACTATTTTATTAAATAATTATAAAATGGTTTTATTATTATAATATAAATATATATTTTATTTCCTGTCTAGCAGTTTAAAGGCTACCTGCTCTTTCTGGGAAACTTCTACATCGCTCACTTATTTTACCTTTTGTTCTTTTCAACACAATCTTTTTGGATTAAAATGCTTTTTTGAAAATTCATTCATTATCCAAAGTAATGTCATTTATTAAGACCTAATCAAAACACCTTGTTTTGCTTTTTACATGGGAAATTTTTATATCTATAAATGTACATATTTAAACCCTTTTTTAGCAGATTCAAACAAGAAGTATTAGCCTAAAGATTGATGTTTAACTCCTAGAATTTATGCTTATTGCTTTGTATTTAATAGACCTGTTTGTTTTTATGTTTATATTAACCTCTCATTTCCTCTTATTTCTCTCATGCATTTGTTAAATATTTTATTCATAATTCTCCCTTATTGTTTAAAAAGGAACTACAGTTTGTAGAGACTGTATTCTGTTTTATTTGTAAATGTTTTGTTGTTATAAATAAAAAAATAACAAAAAAATATGATGACGCCATGTTATCGGTCATCATGACTGCAGCAACTGAGTCCCGAAGTGTCCAGCTGTCCGTCTTGACGGCTCCGTTTTCAACTCCGCCCCGCCTGCGCTCGGCTAATCTCGTTGATCACCGGCTGCAGCTGAACCTCATGTCGAACGCACCTTAAGTTTCATGATTCATTCAGAGTGAGTCTCAGATAAACAACTCACCGATTCAAATGATTTGTTCAGAGTGAGTCTTCTGTAAATGTTTTAATGATTCAAATGAATCATTCAGAGTTAGTCTCTGCTAAACAACTCACTGATTCAACTGATCTGACCAGAGTGAGTCTTCAGTAAATGTTTCAATGTTTTGAAAGATCTGTTCAGAGTGAGTCTCCAGTAAATGTCTTTATCATTCAAATGATCCATCCGCAGTGAGTCTCCAGTAAATATTTCAATTATTCAAATGATTCATTTAGAGTGACTCTTCGGTAAACAATTCACTGATTTAAATCATTTATATCTGTTCAGAGAGAGTCTCCAGTAAATGTTTTAATTAATCAAATGATTAATTCAGAGTTAGTCTATAATAAACAACTTCCGGATTCAAATGATCTGTTCAGAGTGAGTCTCTAGCAAATGTTTTAATGATTCAAATGATCCATTCAAAGTGAGTCTCCATTAAGTGTTTTAATGATTCAAATGATTCGTTTAGAGTTAGTTTTTCAGTAAACAAACTCAAATGATCAGTTCAAAGTGAGTCTCCGGTAAACAATTCACTGATTGTAGTGGTATGTTCAAAGTGAGTTTTGAGTAAATGATTCACTGACTTGTTACAAATTGATATAAATGGACTGGTTTAACATGTTTTCACGAGTTATCCTGAATTATCGGTGTAGTTATCAAGAGTATGACCAGTTTTGGTAATTCAACTTGTTTGCAAAATAAACATTCATCAGAAAGTATGTTTACTTAGGAGGACTTTATACTTCTACGGGAGTAAAAATTTAGGCAAGGGTATCTGTACTTTCACTCAAGCGCTTGATCTGTGTATTCAGATCTGGCTAAATCAAAATGTTACAAACTGCTATGAGATTGCGTTGTTTGTTCTGTGGAAGACCCTCAGAAAATCTAAACACAATAATGATGCTCACAATGTATGATAAACATTGTTATAGCAAACTCATTTACACTCATTTTCTCAGTTTCCCCTACTAGTAAAATTTTGTTTTGGCGGGAAAGTGATGTCACTGTATACCCTCCATAAAGACGCTAATAATTCCAAGAATTCAAAGATAAGATTGCACTGTTTATTCTCTTTGAACGTTTAAATAAAGAGGGATACCCTGCCCTCCGTGTGTCTGTTTTCTTTTAATAATGAAAAGCCTCGGAGCCCGCATGTACCAACAGTGAACTAATAAACCTTAGTAAATCTCCAAGATGAAAATGATGGGACTGTACAGATGTCTGCTAATACTGTGGTGCCAACTCATGCTCATGGCTTCAGAAGCAGACGTCCCAAGACCCGCTCAAATCTCAGGGCATCAGTGCGATTTCTAGACCTTGGCTTGCATATATAGCCCTGGAATTAGTCAGAAAGACTCTTAACGAACGAAGAAATGTCAGTCAGAAAAAGACCCTCAAGTGACCTTCCAGAGTAAGGCCCTGTCCATATGAACACAGGTTTTTTCAAAATCATATTTTTATTCTCTGCCTATTCATCCCAGAGTCCTGCAGAAAAAGTGATTGACAGGTGGTAATTTGTGTGTAGCTTATCTTTATTTATATATGATTTGGCTATCGGTAAAACAAAGACCATGCGGGTCAGGTAGTTGAAACGGTAGGCTACACATAATAAATTTGTTTTGAATTAATTTATTATTCTGAAATAATTAATTCACCGCCGCCTACGACGATGATGTCATAGTCTATCGCGATGTTTCACATTAGACATCGTACAATGTCAAATTGGTGGACATCGCCTAACCCTTGTAGACACTACAGCTGGAGTTTTTGCATCATGACTGTTTTCTCCTTTCTGATTGGCCAACATGGCTGGGTTCATGCCCAATTGACTGACTGAATTTCATTGGCTGATGCTGCTAAGACGATCGCTTCAGCCCCAATTTCAGACACGCCTTCAGTCAAGCGTTGATGCTGAAGCCCCGTGTGAATGGGGCGTCACACCAAATACTGAAGATGTAAATGAGGCACGCCCAGTGCCATCTTTACGTACTTGCACAACTTCCCAACCCTCTTCACTTTCGTCCACAATATTACCAACCAAACACCCCCACAGCCCCCCCACTCCCTTTTTTACTTTCGTTCGCTACAAAACAATACCCTCCTTACTTCTGTCCGCACGTGCTCCGTTTCTCTCACTCAAATTGTAATATGCCGGATCCATTACCTCGATCTGTTCCAGGACCCTTAAAATCCACAAATTAAGCAATGTGTAGAAGTTAATTAATCACAACAGATTACTGTGAGGTTGGGTTTAGGGTTGGGATAGGTGTTGGTGTAGACATTCATAAAGCACAATTTTGGACTCAGTGTCAAGAACAAGACATAGAATAATTAAAAACTCCAGCTTTGTTCAGCCCACTTGGAGCTCAAGTCCCTCGCGATTTCAAGCTGGCTCCGACATCCGCTTATACCTTGTTCCCTCATTTCCGCAAACGAGATGTAATGTCTCGGAAATATTCAACCTCCACCCCACCCATAACCAATGAGGGGCCCCATTCATCAATGTCGTGCCACCATTTCCCACCATCCCCCAACACACTTCAGCTACGTCATTTACCCCAACCCCCCCTAATTTGTGCTGGAACAAGCTGGATCCGGCACCTCTGAAATCTGATCTGGCACCTCATTTTATCGATCCCACTCCTCACACGCTACCACATCCACCCCAACACCCACCCCCGCCCTTCACTTTCCTCCACGACTCCGCAACCCACTTCTCTTTCATCTGCAACACCCCTAGTGCCATCTTCATGTATTTCCGCAACTTCCAAACCCTCTTCACTTTCATCCACAACATCATTATCTAACCCCGCCTACCCTCTTCATCCACAAATGTTCCGTTACCTCTCCCTCATCTGGTAATATACTGGATCCGTTACCCTGATCTATTCCAGGACCTCACAATTTACAATTTAGGCATTGTGTAGAAGTTAATGAAACACACAAGATTACTGTGAGGTTTAGGGTTGGGATAGGTGTTGGTGTAGACATTCATAAAGCACAATTTTGGACTCAGTGTCAAGAACAAGACATAGTATAATTAAAAACTCCAGCTTTGTTCAGCCCACTTGGAGCTCAAGTCCCACGCGATTTCAAGCTGGCTCCAACATCCGCTTATACCTTGTTCCCTCATTTCCGCAAACGAGATGTAATGTCTCGGAAATATTCAACCTCCACCCCACCCATAACCAATGAGGGGCCCCATTCATCAAAGTCGTGCCACCATTTCCCACCATCCCCCAACACACTTCAGCTACGTCATTTACCCCAACCCCCCCTAATTTGTGCTGGAACAAGCTGGATCCGGCACCTCTGAAATCTGATCTGGCACCTCATTTTATCGATCCTACTCCTCACACGCTACCGCATCCACCCCAACACCCACCCCCGCCCTTCACTTTCCTCCACGACTCCGCAACCCACTTCTCTTTCATCTGCAACACCCCTAGTGCCATCTTCATGTATTTCCGCAACTTCCAAACCCTCTTCACTTTTATCCACAACATCATTATCTAACCCCGCCTACCCTCTTCATCCACAAATGTTCCGTTACCTCTCCCTCATCTGGTAATATACTGGATCCGCTGATTTCTACGCCTAGCATCTCCTTCTCCTGGACTTGTACAAGAAGGTTGAGTTTCTGAAATGTACAACAAAACTTTACCTATGTTATGTATGTCAGGTTCACAGAAATTTATACAGCGCCCTCTAGTGGATTTGTCATCTGAAACGTGCAATGAAACGCACCCAGAGCAACGTATTTTACACTTCGCAATAAATAGGCAGAGTCGTGTATTTCCAATGAGCCTGGGTTGAAAGATAACTATTCATCGGGCTGTTAACGTGTGAGACTAAAGGAAAGACTAAAATCCCATCATAAAGTCTTCCCATAATCCCCCACGACCACTGAAAAGAGTTCCTGAAGAGTTAGATCAAGTGTCTGCTTCTTTCTTGGCGCTTCCTCAATGCTTTATTAAGGGTGTTTGTTTACTGCACTAATAACGCTCAGATGCTGAAGTTGAAAAGTGTGTATCAGACAGATAAGAGTCATTATGAAGGTCTCTCGAATGTCTGTCATGTAAACAAAGTAACAGGCAAATGGATTTTCGACAGCTTTTTGGAGCCCGAGATCTTTGTCGCCTCCAAGTTTTCCAGCCCAGTCACACTGCTCTCATAATAAAAATCTGAACCAGGCCTTTAAATCAAAAAAGCCTCGTTTGTTTTTCTTCCATCTGAGTTTTAAACGCACCCTTCATCCAAACGTGACCATGGGCTCAGCCAAATGAGAGATGACTGGGAAATTTTAAACATCTATAAATTATTCTCTAATAAGCACAGCACAGGATGTTTGCATTTTGCAGGGTTCTAACATTATGAAAGAGCACAAACACATATTGTTTTAAAATATTAAAACTCAGTCATAAGTCCATAAACGGATACAATTGCAGACTCCTGAATCAATCAAGTCAAAGTTTATTAAGCATTTTAACAGTCCTGAAGTGCTTTCCAGGATGTGGAGTCTCTGTAAACAGGGCCGGAGCAAGCTGAACTGCCGCTCTAGGCAGAGGATGATCACGCCGCCCTTAACCCCAATGTGAAAATGAAAGTAACCGGTTATGAAAATGAAGTGAGGTGTCGTGGACCTCTTTTCCGGCGCACTATGCGCGGATGTAACTAAGGACGCGCGGGTGCTGAGGGAGGGTGGTGTCGCGGACACTGCGCTCTTTATTCTGCCGCCCTATGCGCGGATATAACTGAGGACGTGCGGGTGCTGAAGAGGGAGGTTTCGCGGACACTGCGCTCTTTATACTGCCGCCCTATGCGCGCATATAACTGAGGACGCGCGGGTGTCGCAGACCTCAATTCTGCCGCCCGACACGCGGGTGCTGATGGAGGTGTCGCTGACGCCGCCCTCTCTATTCTGTCGTCTATGCGCGAATATATCTGAGGATGCGGGTGGTGAGGGAGGTGCCGCGGACATAACTGAGGACGCGGGTGGTAAGGGAGGTGTCGCGGACGCCGCCCACTCTATACTGCCGCCCTAGGCAGCCGCCTAGGTCGCCTCTATGGACGCGCTGGCCCTGTCTGTAAATGACCTTAACTCTGTCTGTAAATTACCTTAAAGGCCCAATCCCAATTCAACCCCTTAGCCCTTCCCCTTATGTCTCAATTCAGTTTAGCTTGAAGGCGTAGGGCTAAGGGCAAGGGGTTACACCCATTCAAACGAACATTTTTCAGGTCCACACTCGAAAGCAAGGGGTGTGATAAATTTCCCAGAATACACCAGCCACAGCTGCACCCGGAAGTAAGTTTTTTGTCATTATTACGAATTTTTACAACATACAAGCACATGTTTTAATATATCCATAACCGTGTTCGTGGTTTACCGTTATGCTTTAAAAAAAAAAAAAAAACGCTAAATTTCACAATCTGTTTGCAATCTATAATTCCTAATAATAACTTCTGTAGAGCAGTCCCACAACATTCTGACATTTGATGACACTGGAATACCCAGTCACAAAAGTCTAGTGGCTGAGAATGAGCTTTTTACGGTGTCTGGAATAATGTTAATGTTGTTTTTGGTGTGCTTACATAGATGAATATGGCCACTATGTAAATGCCCACAACTGTTACGATCTTATTGCCACATTAGATCAATAAGAGGACATAACATATGCCTTCAGTGATTTCCTGAAGATAAGAATAACTTAGAATAACTACAGCAGTCGCGATCGTCTGATCTCATATCAAGCAAGAGCTCACGATGACATATGATGACGTGTGCAGGTGCTGTAGTGCTGTCCTAATTCTTAGGGGTAAATTTTGAAGCCCTTCCCCTTGGCCTTTACAACTGAGGAAGGGATAGGGGTACAAAAATAGAATTGGGATTGGGCCAAAACTATTTCAGCAAGAAAACGGCTCGCACCACTAGTGGGTGCCCCCTTGTGGCGGCAGGATCCAAGCAGCCGTTATATTGCTCGTAGGGAGCGCCGGCTATGATCAGCGCTGACAACTTGTTTATTCTAAAATTCACAATTCATTCAGTCATTTTCCTTCGGCTTAGTCCCTTTATTCATGTCTAGTAGCAGACTTTAGAAAGAGCTAATATATGCAGCTCAGTATAGCGACACGAGGAGAGAGAAAAAACAAGAGCTGGACAGGATAAGGCATCCTGATGGAAAACAGGGAGATGGAGAGAGATAGAGAAGGGTGGAAGGAAATCGTAAAGAGGAAAGACCAGGAAAACTGATGTCAAAATATGATACACACCCTGACAAACAGCCAGAGCTCTGTTGCTGCATTGGAGTATTGGAAAGCAGAAAGCAGTCCCAGCACTGATCCACAGCTGACAGTCACATGCGCGTACACACAAACACACAGACTCTTCTTGCAGTAATCCAGAAGATGCGGAATATACTGCTGTGTGTGTGTGTGTGTGTGTGTGTGTTTGTGCATGTGTTTGTGTGTGTGTGTGTGTGTGTGGAGAAAGAGAGTGTGTCGCCTTAAGACTGATTTATACATCTGCGTCAAGCGCACGCGTATGCTACGACGCTGACACATAGTCCTACACCGTGGCTGTCGGCGTCGCTGATGTGCACTTCTCAAAAAATGTAACTACACGTCGCAACTACGCGTAGAGCAAGCTCTGTGATTGGTCGGCTTGGTAGCGATGACGTGTCTGGGCGGGACCAAGAGCCGCTCGAGCCCAATGGAGCGATTGTTTACAAATGTGGAGTCCCGTGAAGGAGCTCCAGATGGAATGTTTTGTTTTGTGTTTACCTCATAGTTAAAGTTGTTGCACGTCCGCCGGTTCTTGTCTCAAAATGAGTGAGTTTGAGCCACTTGTACCACCCGGAAGCGTTCATAAAAAACAAAACACCAGCCAAGAAACTCGACACAGAGACACATTAACACCTCACTCCCAACTAGCGTTTTGGAAATGTTAATGCAGACCAACAGAGACAGCGCGCAGAAGTATAAATGCACAGCTACGCGAGTTGCATGCGCCGTGGGTTACACGGGTCACTTGACGCAGAAGTATAAACCAGGCTTTAGCAGCAACTGCGCCTTTCCATTCCTCCTCTTCTGACCACCTAGTCATGACGTAGTCATATTCGGTCTTCTGATTTATATGTAGGTGTTTGATTAGGTTTGTGGTATTACCACAGTACCTCACTGAAAGTGAAGTAGCTCCACACAAAACTTTGCTTGCAGTCAATGACATCCAATGACAGTGTGACTGAACAACTTGTGCCATAGGACTGACTGAGTGTATTACGCACAAGACTTGGCAGGCGGAAGAACAAGTAGTTCCACCTAAGTTTGCATTATTCAGGTAAACTAGGGTAATTTTAGTTACTTTCCACTGTGTTTCTATTTCCAATAAACTACATATTTGCTCCAAATTACTGAAATATCGATATTTTGATAAGATAATCGATTCTATAAGACTCGATACACACAAACCTGGTTTTGGAGATTTCGATATTTTAGCATTGATCTGCACATTATTAGTTTAGGGAAGTGGACGGGCGGATCAATCAATAAAATTGGCTGGGTTTAGGGAAGTAGGAGGGTGGGTCAGTCGATTGGTCAGTTATTCAGTCAGTCAAACAGTCAGTCAACAGCGGCCTCTGGTGGGTTTACACGAGAACAGCAGGTGTGAATGCCGCTCGCTAGAGACACAGCGACCTCCAGGGATGTATTCCTAAAAACAAAGGAAACCTAATGTCCCTACAACTCACAAAAACAAACCTCTGTGTGTGTGCGTGTGTGTGTGTGTGTGTGTGTGTGTGTGTGTGTGTGTGTGGCTGCAGTGAGAAAAAGAAAATCAGGCTGAACTGGATAACTTTTCCAGCACACAGAAGATGCCTAACCTCTGCATTTCACTTTCAAGAACTCACAGAAGTGAAACAGTATCTAACTCCCGAAGTTCTTCAGATCTTTAAGGCGTTGACAGGGTCTGCCAAAGTTTAGAGAGGGGTGCCAAAAACAATAGCAGGCACCGTGGCAAACAGATTCGCCTCCAGCCAGACGGACAAGTGGAGAAACTGGAGGAGAAAGCAGAAAGGGAGCGTTTCCTCTTCTAAGTGCACCAAAGTTGGAGGAATGTGATTATTCCTTCCAAAGAGTGCAGCGAGAAGTGATGAGAACATCAATTCACCTTCAGAGGGATAAAAGATCCTCTGTTTAAAAAGGAGGAGAAGCGGGATAGGAAGAGCCACATGTGTACCCCTCAAAAAACACTTACTGCTTTCACTTCTTCTCCAGCGTCTGACATCATCAGCGTACCAGGCAACACCTGGAAGCATTTACAGTCAAAGATGGAGGCTCCGGCCCAAATTCATTTACACACTCAAGTGCAGGGCCAACACATCAAGTCAGTATCATCAAGGGCACAATTTATCACGGGATTTAATGGAAATAAAGCAAAAAGTCCATGCCTTTTGCCCTGTCAGAGCAGGAACGCTCCTGTTATCCACTGTTGCAGCACAATACTGCTCTTTGTTTGGCTCTTATAGGTGCTGCTTTCAATGGCGTCATCACAATAATAATGTTTTGATAGCGTGTCAAATATGGTAAACCCAACCGTTAGAAAAAAAAAAAGAGTAATTTGTAATTTGAGTTTACATAAAAAAAAATAACCCATGTTGCATGTGTCTATATCTGACGCAACGTTGGGGTACAACAAGCCAGCTTTTTTTTAGAGTGCCTGAATCTATTATTATGCTTCTAACCAAAAAATCAGTAAACTGCTGAAAGTGCTTTTGCAAAATAAAATTTTCAAGAAAGCAATTCCTTAATTCAAAATGCATTATTTTTTTTCTCTTGAATCAATTCTGAGCTAGGTTTTTAACAGCAGATGGCGCTGTATGCTTTACAAACAGCCGTACTCTATTTGCATCAAGTTCCTTACAAATGGCACTTAAATAATCCTAAAATAACCATTCATTTAGTTAGGAAAAGTGTAAGTGAATTACAAGAGCATTCGTAGTGAACTGTGTTTACATAGTCCTTGTGATCTAAAAGCCAACTTGTATAACAATTCCTTATGAACATTTGAGTGTATGATTAAAAACTAGCTGAGAGCACCCTCTGCTGTTAAACACTAACCTAGAGACTTATCTGCTGTTAAAAACTAGCATAGAGCACAGTCTGCTGTAAAAAACTAACCTGGAGCACCCTCTGCTGTTAAACACTAACTTAAAGGCGTATCTGCTGTTAAAAACTAGCGTAGAGCACATTCTGCTGTAAAAAACTAACCTGGAGCACCGTCTGCTGTTTAAAAACTAGCCTAGAGCGTCGCCTGCTGTTTAAAAACTAGCCTAGAGCACCGTCTGCTGTTAAAAAATTAGCCTAGAACCACATCTGCTGTTAAAAACTAACCTAGAGCACCATCTGCTGTTAAAAAACTAGCTAAGAGTGCTGTCTGCTGTTAAAAAACTAACCTAGAGCTCCATCTGCTGTTAAAACTAACCTAGATTGTCGTCTGCTGTTTAAAAACTAGCCTAGAGCACCGTCTGCTGTTTAAAAACTAGCCTAGAGCGTCGTCTGCTGTTTAAAAACTAGCCTAGAGCGTCGTCTGCTGTTTAAAAACTAGCCTAGAGCACCGTCTGCTGCTTAAAAACTAGCTTAGAGCACCGTCTGCTGCTTAAAAACTAGCTTAGAGCACCGTCTGCTGTTAAAAACTAGCTTAGAGCACCATCTACTGTTAAAAACCAGCCTAGAGCACAGCCTGCTGTTTAAAAACTAGCATAGAGCGAAGTCTACTGTTAAAAATTACTCTAGAGCACTGTCTGCTGTTTAAAAACTAGCCTAGAGTGTCATCTGCTGTTTAAAAACTAGCCTAAAGCGTCATCTGCTGTTTAAAAACCAGCTTAGAGCACCGTCTGCTGTTTAAAAACTAGCCTAGAGCGTCATCCGCTGTTTAAAAACTAGCTTAGAGCACCATCTGCTGTTTAAAAACTAGCCTAGAGCGTAGTCTGCTGTTTAAAAACTAGCCTAGACCGTCGTCTGCTGTTTAAAAACTAGCCTAGAGCACTGTCTGCTGTTTAAAAACTAGCCTAGAGCACTGTCTGCGGTTTAAAAACTAGCCTAGAGCACCGTCTGCTGTTAAAAACTAGCTTAGAGCACCATCTGCTGTTAAAAACTAGCTTAGAGCACCATCTACTGTTAAAAACTAGCCTAGAGCACAGCCTGCTGTTAAAAAACTAGCATAGAGCGAAGTCTACTGTTAAAAATTACTCTAGAGCACCGTCTGCTGTTTATAAACTAGCCTAGAGTGTCAACTGCTGTTTAAAAACTAGCCTAAAGCGTCATCTGCTGTTTAAAAACCAGCTTAGAGCACCGTCTGCTGTTTAAAAACTAGCCTAGAGCGTCATCCGCTGTTTAAAAACTAGCTTAGAGCACCATCTGCTGTTTAAAAACTAGCCTAGAGCGTAGTCTGCTGTTTAAAAACTAGCCTAGAGCGTCGTCTGCTATTTAAAAACTAGCCTAGAGCGTCGTCTGCTGTTTAAAAACTAGCCTAGAGCACTGTCTGCTGTTTAAAAACTAGCCTAGAGCACTGTCTGCGGTTTAAAAACTAGCCTAGAGCACCGTCTGCTGTTAAAAACTAGCTTAGAGCACCATCTGCTGTTAAAAACTAGCTTAGAGCACCATCTACTGTTAAAAACTAGCCTAGAGCACAGCCTGCTGTTAAAAAACTAGCATAGAGCAAAGTCTACTGTTAAAAATTACTCTAGAGCACCATCTGCTGTTTAAAAACTAGCCTAGAGTGTCAACTGCTGTTTAAAAACTAGCCTAAAGCGTCATCTGCTGTTTAAAAACCAGCTTAGAGCACCGTCTGCTGTTTAAAAACTAGCCTAGAGCGTCATCCGCTGTTTAAAAACTAGCTTAGAGCACCATCTGCTGTTTAAAAACTAGCCTAGAGCGTAGTCTGCTGTTTAAAAACTAGCCTAGAGCGTCGTCTGCTATTTAAAAACTAGCCTAGAGCGTCGTCTGCTGTTTAAAAACTAGCCTAGAGCACTGTCTGCTGTTTAAAAACTAGCCTAGAGCACTGTCTGCGGTTTAAAAACTAGCCTAGAGCACCATCTGCTGTTAAAAACTAGCTTAGAGCACCATCTGCTGTTAAAAACTAGCTTAGAGCACCATCTACTGTTAAAAACTAGCCTAGAGCACAGCCTGCTGTTAAAAAACTAGCATAGAGCGAAGTCTACTGTTAAAAATTACTCTAGAGCACCATCTGCTGTTTAAAAACTAGCCTAGAGTGTCAACTGCTGTTTAAAAACTAGCCTAAAGCGTCATCTGCTGTTTAAAAATTAGCCTAGAGCACCGTCTGCTGTTACAAAACTTGCGACTGGTGTAGAGCGCCATCTGCTGTTAAAAAAACTAGCCAAGAGCATCGTCTGCTTTTAAAAAAACAAACCTAGAGCACCGTCTGCTGTTAAAAAACTAACCTAGAGCACCGTCTGCTGTAAAAAAAAATCTAACCTAGAGCGCCGTCTGCTGTTAAAAACTAACCTAGAGCGCCGTCTGCTGTTAAAACCCTTACACTGTAAAAAAATAATAATTTGTCGATTTGTGTTAGGGCAACATGAAGAAATTAAGTTAACGTATTAGGTTGTACAAATTTAAGTGGATTGAACATAAAACAATTAAGTTGTACCCCAACAAATTCCAAAATTGTGTAGTTCCAGGTCATTTGAAATTAACAGTTTGAACAAACAGCAAATGTCAGTGTATTTGGTAATCATGATATGAAGACATTTGGTCACAGCACCAAACTTATCTGGAAGAGTGCAGTGATTTACATTTGACTGTAACATATGTGCACATGTGATGTCCACAACATACATCTTAAGATCCAACACAAATACATTTATATAAAAATGTGCTAAAGTGCCACGTCCCCATGTGGTTGGTCTTTTTTGGGGGTGATTTTTAAAAAACAACACGCCTAATGAACAATCCAGACATCTAGCAGCCTCTTTTATATATAGGTTTATGGCAGGAAGGCATGCAGCTGGCACTATAGCTTCCTGAGACACAGGGCAAAGCTATAGAAAGAAACAGCCATTTAAACCCCACCCGTCTATTATAATCACAGGGATTATGGGAAATGAGAGGCACAGAGGCGTTCATTTAGATTATGAGCTGGGCTTTTTTTTTTTTTTATCTGCATGTCTGAGAGACAAAGCAGACTAATGCTGACTGACACATGTCAGACCTTTAACCCTTGTGTGCTGTTGGGGATGTTTACATCCACTCTGGCGTGATATTGAGTCTTAATTTGGCCACAACTTTCTCTGTGTTTCAGCATGTGGAATGATTTTTGGTCACATTACGTTATTTTGACACATATTTGGGGAAAATGCTTTTGAAAGTTTTCAAAAACTCAACAATAGACTCTGGGCAAATTGACTACCCTTTCCTTATGTTGGGGGCTGTTTTTGCCCCATTGACTCTTATTATAAAGATATTGTTTGATTGCAAATCCCATGATACCATATAATCATGTATTCTTGTTTTTCCATGTTGGGAAGAGGTTAACTGTTAAAAAAAAAAAATCTACATGGCTTTCTAGCGTTTTTTTTCCTGGCTTTGAGTATTGTGTGTGAGTGTGTGTGAAAGACAGAAAGATACCTTTGTGCATTTCCCTTGAAATGTCTGTGTAAATCAAAATAAGCAGCTTGTGGGTCTGTTTTTCGTACGTGGATTACTTAATTAGCTGGATTTGGTTATTGACAATTTGATTTGACATGATCCAGGATTGTTTCGTTCTTCAAAACTGATCCGAGATTTGTCGTCATATCAACAGTTCTATTAGCTCAAAACTGATTAGGTGGACGTTAATCACCAGAATGGGGAAGTCGCAGAGTAAAATGAGAAAATATGATACACCTGTGTTTTGGAATATGGTAAAACTGTCTCTATGCTGTTTTCTTCCGTTTTTATATAACTTGTTTCTATTTTATTTATACTTGTCTCTATTACTGATGTTTATGTAAAGCACTTTGGATTGTCACTGTGCATGAAATGTGCTATATAAATAAACTTGTCTTGCCTTACATTTTAAAATCAAAATGTGTTGAGTGGCCTTAACGCAAGTGATTGTATATCTTCCTATTAATTTTGTGGAGAAACACAACCTAAAGGCCACTAAATCTGTACCTATTAGCCTGGTGGTAGAAAAAGTAGAGAAAATGCTGCTAAAGGCAAAACTCTTTCAACAAGAAAGAGACCAAGAGAGATTTAATACTAAGATATATAATACTGAATGCACTAAATGTGAAAATTGTTAATGCATTTACTAACATGATCTAATCATGAACAACACATGTACAGCATTTATTAATCATAATTAAACATTTACTAATGCATTATTAACATCCAAGTCCATGCTTGTTAACATTAATGCACCGAGTTAACATGAACTGCTGTATTTTCATTAACTAACGTTAACTAACATGAGCAATTACAGTAGTAAATGTATTGTTCATTGTTTGTTTATGTTAGTAAATGCATTAATTAACATTAACTAATGAACCTTATTGTAAAGTGTGACCAAAATAATGATATACGTAATGTATAACTTGTCATTTTTTTAGTAACATGGCATGTTAAAATGGTCAATAATCAAGATATGTTTGTTCCTGACTTAAACTTTCGCTCAATCTAAACACCAGGCAAACAATAAACGGTTTCAAATAATTTGCGATACCTGATTTTCATCTGCTCCATATATAGCCTTAACAATTATTTGCATACTTGTTACAGTTTTGTGGTGGCAAATGCTTCTCATTAAGGTCTTTGCAAACAGAAAAGATTGGATGACAATAAAGACATTTGATCAGTTTAGTTTAGTTTATGTAATAGAGACAAAAGGTTATAAACAAATAAGTCATTTTTAATGGAAAACGATCCTAACTAATAGGGATGTAACGGTATCAGAATTTCACAGTACGATAATATCTCAGTATGAATGGCACGGTGCGGTATTTATTGAATAATTTACAGGAAAAACAAAACTAATGAAAAGACTCGAAAAAAGTGCCAAAAGTGTTTATTTACCTTAGCACTGAACATATCAATGACATACAAATCAGCCATCTATCTGTAAGTTTCGAAACAGGAACTTCAATTTTTCAATTTTAATAACAAAAAAATATTAAACCATATAAAAAAATTAAGTTTCAATTTAGTATTGTTGAAAACTCATCACATTCAACATTTAATCACTCACTCATTTAGATAGAGATGGTTTTTTAAGGAAAATTATCATATAACTATAATCTGGTAAAAGCTGGGATCTCTGGGCATGTCCCCTGCAACAGAAAAAAGCCTCTCATTTGGGACTGAGGTTTCTGGGACAGAGATATGATTTAGCCAAGGTTGACAGCAGTGGGTAACATTGTGCATTTGTCTTTCCACCACTTGAGAGGACAAGCCATGAGTGAGAAAGAGGTCTCTTTGCGGTACAAGTCAATGTCTGCATAAATCTAACAAGTGTGCTGTGTTCTGCAGTCCCCATGACTGTTTTAGTCGTATTCCCCGACTTATATTTCACCACAGTCTGGCAGTGCCTGCATACCGTTTTTTTCTTCGTCTGTCACCTTTTCTCCTTTTTCTTATCTTTTTAGAAAGAAATCAAAATGCTTCCACACATCCAATTTAAAACCCGCTTTAGGTTTGATCACTTCCAGCTCTTTTTCTTCCCCCCTTCTAGCAACACACTCCTGGATCTGTAGTAACAACAGACCGCAAAGGATGATGGCCACGCCTTGGCTGATGGGAATTGTAGTCATGCGCCTACGGTAATATTGAAAAAAATTACTATTGCGGTATGACGGTATTTACAATATTGTTACATCCCTACTAACAACCCAAAAATGAAAATTGACTCACAATTTTGATTGGAGTTTTTCTCTCTCTATAAACACGAAGAAAATAAGATATTTTGAAGAATGCTGAAACCAGTAACCATTGTCATCCATAGGAAGAAAAACAAATACTATATAAGTCAATGGTTACCGGTTTCCAACATTCTTCAAAATACCTTCTTTTGTGTTCACCAGAAGAAAGTAACTCAAAACAGGTTTTGTGCGTAAGTGGAGGATGAGTAAATAATGACACATAAAGAATTTTGGGTGAACTATCCCTTTAAGCGAATGACACATTTGATCTCTGCTAAAAGAGAAAAGGATTTGTATTGACTTTAGCGATGGTTAACTTTAACACTCAGAAAGCCTGACTCCCTCATGCTCATCTGTCCCGTTTAAAATTCTTGGCACTAATTTCAATCAGATTCCACTGAGCAGGCGTCATCTGACTAACCTGAAAACCTGGAGTAAATCTGCCAGCATCAACCTGCCAAATCTAGGCTATATAGAGAGCCAAATAACACATCAGAAAACCATAAGTGTTACTGATTAATTAATGAAGCTGTAAGCAACAAATGCTAATTATGCTTGGGTTTGACTCATTTGAAATGAACAAGCTGACTAGTCAGTGGGGGTGACACAATGGCTAAGTGGTTAGCACTGCTGCCTCACAGCAAAAAGGTCGCTGGTTCCAGTCCCACCTGGGTCAGTTGGCGTGGGTTTCCTCTGGGTGCTCTGGTTTCCCCCACAGTCCAAAGATATGCACTATAGGTGAATTGAATAAGCTAAATTGCCTGTAGTGCATGTGTATGGATGTTTTCTAGTACTGGGTTGCAGCTAGAACAACATCCGTTGTATAAAATATATACTGGATAAGTTGGTGGTTCATTCCGCTGATAAATAAAGGGAATAAGCTGAAGGAAAATGACTAAAATGAATGACTAGTCAGTGGCAGTATAATTAAGTGCAAAGTAAAATAAGACATTACTATAAATATTTAGGTTTTGATCACAGTTAATTATAATGTATTTTCCGTAAATACTTCAACAGTTTAGAATAAGCAGAGTAAATTTACTTTTTGTAATACAGGGTGGGCCATTCATACGGGAGACCATTCAACTGGCCCACGACGACCAATCCACTTTTCAGGAAACTGTTCATCTAGGAATGCTCGGATCTGACACCCATAATGTGGAGATGCACCATCTTGCTGGAAATTCTCAGGGAACGTGTCAGCTTCAGTGCATAAAGAGGGAAACACATCATCATGTAGCGATTTCAAATATCCAGAGGCCTTAAGGGTTTCCATTGATAAAGAATGGCCCCACTATCCTTGTTGTCTATGGTGTGAAGATACAAGATGTGCAGCACCTGAAACTACAGATACTGGAAGCCTGTGCTGGCATTTCTCCTGCGGTGTTTCTATCAGTGTGTGAAGAGTGGAAGAAGAGGGTTGCATTGACAATCCAACACACTGGGCAGCACACTGAACACATTTTATAAGTGGTCAGAAACTTGTAAATAACTCATGAAAGAATAAAGTTACGTTAAAACCAAGCAAACCATTGTTTTTCTTGTGAAATTCCCAATGAGTTTGATGTGTCACATGACCCTCTTCCATTTGAAAAAAAGTAAAGTTGGATCCAAGATGGCCACCTTCAAAATGGTCACCACCCATCTTGAAAAGTTTGCCCCCTCACATATACTAATGTGCCACAAACAGGATGTTAATATCACCAACCATTCCCATTTTATTAATGTGTATCCATATAAATAGTCCACCCTGTACAAATATATTTTGAAGGACAACTAAGCTACAGAAGGTTACATTTATCAAGATAATTGCATATGCTTAACCCTAGATCAGTGGTTCCCAATCATTTTGCTGTGTGCACCCCTTTCTAATATTTGACACCTGTCAAGCACCCCTTTCCCTGATTAAACTCCACATTTAATTACAATAACTAAATATACATATTTTTTGTATATGTGATTAAAATAACAATAATAAAAGACGGGCGAAGCAGTGGCGCAGTAGGTAGTGCTGTCGCCTCACAGCAAGAAGGTCGCTGATTAGAGCCCTTGGCTCAGTTGGGGTTTCTGTGTGGAGTTTGCATGTTTTCCTTGCGTTCGCGTGGGTTTTCCTTCGGGTGCTCCGTTGTCCCCCACAGTCCAAAGACATGCAGTACAGGTGAATTGGGTAGGCTAAATTGTCCGTAGTGTGTGTGTGTGTGGGTGTTTCCCAGAGATGGGATGCGGCTGGAAGGGCATCCGCTGCGTAAAAACTTGCTGGATAAGTTGGCGGTTCATTCCGCTGTGGCGACCCCGGATTAACAAAGGGACTAAGCCGACAAGAAAATGAATGAATAATAAAAGACGTGAATTTATTAGCCTACATCTACTTCCTTAAGATTTTGAAGCCTAAATATGATTTACTCTTTGTCTGTATTGACAATTTATTCATCCTGGTGATGTAAATGATAAATCTGATTGCTCAATACATTTCACTACAACATGTCACATGACTTGAGGCCTCATTTATGTGTACAGCATAAACACGTGGGTCCGCTTACAAGCGAACACTTAAATCTGTATATGAGGGTCAAAAGTTTGCTTTAACAATGACATTTTATGTTTTGAAAGAAATGTCTTATGCTCATTTATCCCAAACATACTTAAAATATTAATAATATAGTGTAAGATGTAATTAATTCCTGAGATTTCATAGCTAATTTTTCAGCATTATTGCACCAGAAGACGGAGAAAACTAACATTATGAGTATAGAGATAGATTACGTGTAGTGGCCTGCCCTCTAGTGGCCGTGTGTTATATTCAGGAACAAATTACAATGAGATCAAATAATAATAATAATTAGCTTTAATAAAACGGAATGATCATATAGTTCTGAGCAAATGACAGGAGGGGATCCAGATGCAGGTGTATGTGATGAATGTGTCCACAAGCCTATATGCACATGAAAACCTTATAAAAACTGTAGTTTCTGTATAGCTGCTCACTCTGTGTACCGCAGCGCATGCAGTATGTGGAGAAGTGTTAGTCCACGGTGACCCCGTCTGGAAGCTCCACCACCACCGGAGCACAATCATCCAGATCTGCATCAAAGTCCCAACGAAACTTTTTGGTCAGATGGACTTTAAATTTTTCCGCTCTTTTCCGTAATGTGCTGTCGACCCCGGGACTGCTGGCAAACTGGAAAAAGTCCTAAAGTCACAAATGGGGGAAGATTGATTGTTAGGAAATTGAAATCACACACTGATTGGTAAATGAATCTGATACCATTTTTAAAACAGAAAAGTATTTTTTTCAATTAGTGCTATTCGACAAGCTTTTTATTTCAATACTTTTGGCATTGATTTTGTTCCATATAAATAGCTCATAAAAACCAAAAAGAAAAACTGTTTCAGAAGAGGAATCAAGTTATTTTTTTTTGTTCTGTGACTGATCATTGGTGAATCGTGCACAATAACCTATCAAGAAAGCATATTAATAAATATGACTTTAAGTTGACTTTAGTATAACCTGAAAAACTGATCCTATTCTACTTTTGTCAATTATTTAAGCTCAGAGAACTGTGTGAATAATACCTGAAGTGTGGAGGTGAGGAAGTTGCTTTGAGACACGATGTCCACGAAGAAGTCTGGAGGGATTTCTCCTAGCTGATGGTAGAGGACAGCAATGAGGCCAAGATAAAGCTCCTTCCTGTCCTTCATGGCCTCCTCAGAGCGGCACAGCAGAGCCAGCAGGCTTTTCCAGTGCTCGAAGGCCTCGTAGACGTTTCCAACCAGGAAGCAGACGAACGCAAACTGCAGCTCTCCTACAAGAGTGACACAAATCTTTTATTATTTAGCTTTTTACTACAGTAATTAACAACTGAATTTAATCATTTAATGAATGTGTGTAAAACTGGTCTCAATAGGTGTGTTAAAATGCAAAGTGTTGATAAAAAACAACAACTATGAAACGATGCATCTGAATTAAACATTTTTGCAATTCAAGTTGTTCTCACAGAAAGTCACTTAAAAATCATGATGACTGATATTAGATTGATTCATATCACAATAAACGCACCATTATTTTCCACTGATAGACTATACAAGCTTTATTGCCAAGGCAAGACACCTGCAGCATATACGGTTTAATCATGGCATGATGCATTATTGAAATTATGCTTTATTAGGCCAAATTAATTAAGAATATATAGACTGATTTTGTACCTCATTAATAAAATAATGATAGCAATAAATCCAACAATATGAATGTGTAAATAACCCTGCCACTCTGATGAGTAAAGATAATCACAGCAAAAAAAGAATTTATTTTAGAGCAGTAATCACAATACTGTGATATTATATCCAAGGTTATCATACCATCAGAATCTTATACTGATAATTGGATAGTACTCTTATACTGATATTTGTATAGTAGTCTTATACCGATATTTAGATAGTAGTCTTATACCGATATTTAGATAGTAGTCTTATACCAATAGTAGTCTTTTACCAATATTTGGATAGCAGTCTTTTACCAATATTTGGGTAGTAGTCTTATGCCGATATTTGGATAGTAGTCTTATACCAATATTTAGATAGTAGCCTTATTCCGATATTTGGATAGTAGTCTTATACCGATAGTAGCCTTATTCCGATATTTAGATAGTAGTCTTATACCAATATTTAGATAGTAGTCCTAAACCGATATTTGGATAGTAGTCTTATACCAATATTTAGATAGTAGTCTTAAACCGATATTTGGATAGTAGTCTTATACCGATATTTGGATAGTAGTCTAATACCGATATTTGGATAGTAGTCTAATACTGATATTTGGATAGTAGTCTTATACCGATATTTGGATAGTAGTCTTACACTGATATTTGGATAGTAGTCTTATACCGATATTTGGATAGTAGTCTTATACCGATATTTGGATAGTAGTCTTATACCGATATTTGGATAGTAGTCTTATACCGATATTTGGATAGTAGTCTTATACCAATATTTAGATAGTAGTCTTAAACCGATATTTGGATAGTAGTCTTATACCGATATTTAGATAGTAGTCTTACACCGATATTTGGATAGTAGTCTTATACCGATATTTAGATAGTAATCTCATACCGATATTTGGACAGTAGTCTTATACCGATATTTAGATAGTCGTCTTATACTAATATTTGGATAGTAGTCTTATGCCAATATTTGGATAGTAGCCTTATACCGATATTTAGATAGTAGTCTTAAACCGATATTTATATAGTAGTCTTATACTGATATTTGGATAGTAGTCTTATACCGATATTTGGATAGTAGTCTTATACCGATATTTGGATAGTAGTCTAATACCGATATTTGGATAGTAGTCTAATACTGATATTTGGATAGTAGTCTTATACCGATATTTGGATAGTAGTCTTACACTGATATTTGGATAGTAGTCTTATACCGATATTTGGATAGTAGTCTTATACCGATATTTGGATAGTAGTCTTATACCGATATTTGGATAGTAGTCTTACACTGATATTTGGATAGTAGTCTTATACCGATATTTGGATAGTAGTCTTATACCGATATTTGGATAGTAGTCTTATACCGATATTTGGATAGTAGTCTAATACTGATATTTGGATAGTAGTCTTATACCGATATTTGGATAGTAGTCTTACACTGATATTTGGATAGTAGTCTTATACCGATATTTAGATAGTAATCTCATACCGATATTTGGACAGTAGTCTTATACCGATATTTAGATAGTCGTCTTATACTAATATTTGGATAGTAGTCTTATGCCGATATTTGGATAGTAGCCTTATACCGATATTTAGATAGTAGTCTTAAACCGATATTTGGATAGTAGTCTTATACTGATATTTGGATAGTAGTCTTATACCGATATTTGGATAGTAGTCTTATACCGATATTTGGATAGTAGTCTAATACTGATATTTGGATAGTAGTCTTATATCGATATTTGGATAGTAGTCTTACACTGATATTTGGATAGTAGTCTTATACCGATATTTGGATAGTAGTCTTACACTGATATTTGGATAGTAGTCTTATACCGATATTTGGATAGTAGTCTTATACTGATATTTGGATAGTAAACTAATCCTCACCAAGTACATTGAGTGGCTGCTCTTTATAATGTCTCTCCAGTACCGCGTTGAGAGTGTAACTGCGGTCCATGCTGTACTGGGTGATCTGAGCGGGTGTTGCCCCAGGAGGATATGCCTGCTTGGGGATGCTGGAAAACCGCAGCTCTGTGCCTTCCCTCTGCTTCATCCGCGGCAGCCGGTCCAGGCCCTCCTTCATACTCTGGCACTCCTGATCATTGCGGGACAGGTTCTGCTGGACCCGATCTTTAGTGTGAGTCAGCTGCAGCTCCGGGATGACATCGCTGAAAGCGCACACGCGTCCGCTGAGGGGCTGCAGGGCCACGGCCACCTCCTGACTGAGTCTGTCAGTGAGAGAAACCCACTTGCGGAGGGTATCATAGGGGTACGGCCCTAAATACCGGTCCAGCTCTTTCAGATTGGCCCGTATGCGCTCCACCTCCTCCGAGTTCTGAGAGATCTCCAAATCATCTGCGCTCTTGTTCCAGTGCGCTACAAGCACCTGCCGAGGCTTCAGGGACAGGAACAGGCCAGTTTTGGGGCTGATTTCCCCACAGCCTCCATTGGTGCTGACGGAGCAGTAGTGGAGGAAGTGAAGCCCCGGGGGAATCATCTTCACCCCGCGGAAACGAGGACCCAAAGTCCATGTTTTGTAGTCGAGTCCCAGTTCGGTTCCCTCAGGAACTCCAAGCAAAACCAGTGTGGCGCCTTCTTCAAACAACCCTCGGGCCACTTCAGGGTCCATGTCTGTTCCCGCCATATCTGCAGAAAATAAATAGATTGAGGTAGGGTTGCGCAATTTGGGGAAAATATCTAATTGCAATTTTTTTGACAGACATTGTGATTGCGATTTGATTTACGATTTAATTCAAGCTTCAAGCTGATTTTATTTAATAATAATAATAATAATTCCTTACATTTATAAAGTGCTTTTCTGGACACTCAAAGCATGTGTAAAGTGCTTTTGGGGGAATCTCCTCATCCACCACCAGTGTGCAACATCCACTTGGATGATGCGACGGCAGCCAATTGCGCCAGATGGCACATTGTTGAAGAGGAGACAGAGATGATGCCAATAATGGCATGGGGAGGGTTAAGAGGCCATGATGGACAAGGGCCAGTGGGCAGATTTGGCCAGGATGTCGGGGTTAATGTCCTTTTTCGAAGGACATCCTAAGAGTTTTAACGACCACAGAGAGTCAGGGCCTCGGTTTAACATCTCATCCAAAAGATAGCGCTCATTGAGCAGTATAGAGTCCCCGTCACTATACTGGGGCATTAGGTCCCACACAAACCACAGATTGGGCGCCTCCTGCTGATCTCACTAACACCACTTCCAGCAGAAACCCAGCTTTCCCATGTGGTCTCCCATCCAAGTACTGACCAGGCGCAGCCCTACTTAGCTTCAGTGGGCGACCATGTGAGAGTTGCAGAGAGCTAGCTGCCGGATTTAATTCAAGCTTCAGCTCAATAATTTGTTAGCCGTGGCAACAATTCTGTGACAGCTCTTAAAACGTGCCCATTTTGGTTCGTTGTCTGTGACTTTGAAACTAAAATACTCCCATATAACAAATGTTGTTTTTCTTTAATATTAAATTTACTATTAATGCTTCTGAAGCAGCAGATGCCATAGGCCCCCTTGTCAGAGCTTTCCTGTTTGTTTTCTTTTTTTATTGTGGGGTAGTTCAGTTGCGCAATTCTGATTGGGCAGAACGAAAAGTGTGCTCACTCAATTGGCTAGTTGTAAAGCCCCCGGACACATCACACGATTTCGGCACTATTTCCTTGATGTAGGGTGTCATGGGTAGTCGTAAACGACAATTGGGCATCGTGACACAAGATTCAATCGTTTCCCCTCATGTAATGGCATAGTTCACGACAACCCATACCATGTCATCGATACCTCACAACGGCATCGCAGAAAGTCTGGCATTTTTAATTTTCTGAAGCAAAGCAGATTGGTATTAAAGCACTTCACCTCAGATGTCATTTGTTATTTTTGTTATATACAGTTGAAGTCAGAATTATCAGCCCCCTTGAATTATTCGCCCCCGTTAATTTTTTCCCCCAATTTCTGTTTAATGGAGAGAAGATTTCTTCAACACATTTCTAAACCTAATAGTTTTAATAACTAATTTCTAATAACTGATTTATTTAATCTTTGCCATGATGACAGATCACAACATTAGACTAGATATTTTTCAAGACACTTCTATACAGCTTAAAATGACATTTAAAGGTTTAACTAGGTAAATTAGGTTAACTAGGCAGAATACCCTGCCATTCATTCATTTTCTTTTTGGCTTAGTCCCTTTATTAATTCAGGGTCGCCACAGTGGAGTAAATCGCCAACTTAGGTTTGGGTAATTAGGCAAGTTATTTTATAACGATGGTTTGTTCTGTAGATAATCAAAAAAAAATATAGCTTAAAGGTGCTAATAATTTTGTCCTTAAAATGGTTATTTAAAAAATTAAATCTGCTTTTATTCTAGCCGAAATAAAGCAAATAAGACTTTCTTCAGAAAAAAATATATTTTCAGACATCCTGTGAAAATTTCCTTGCTCTGTTAAACATCATTTGGGAAATATTTAAAAAGAAAAAAAAAAACTTAAAGGGGGCTAATAATTTTGACTTCAACTGTATATATATATAACATATATATATATATATATATATATATATATATATATATATATATATATATATATATATATATGTATGTATGTATGTATGTATATATATATATATATATATATATATATATATATATATATATATATATATATAAATTATATTGCAGCGATCAAATGATTGCAACATTTCAAATTGCGATTCGATTTTGATTAATCGCAAAACCCTAGATTGAGGTGGAGTTTTTCACTTTTGAACGGTGACAACTTGTGACACAGTCCCTATCTTGTTTACCATGTTACTTTGAATATTCAGTCTGAAACTGTCACATGAAAGAAAGACTTCAAAACAACATTTGTTATTTTTGTTATATATACAAAAATACTGTTATACTTGTTTTATATAAGAAAGACTTCAAAACAACATTAGGACCATTTAACTGATTGTAAACAATGTTATAGTTAATAGTCACTGGCTGATAATATAATTTCCCTATTTAGAATTCACAAAGAAAAATTTAACTGAAATTATATTATTAAAGAGAAAGTCAGAATGTGCGAACATAAAACAAACTGTACCTTAATGTAAAATAGATTCAGCGCTGTCGCTGTCCTACGCTGTCGAGTAACTGCAACCACATTACAAGGAATGTTATTTTCATACAATACGACAAAAAATAATTGTTTGTCATCTTTAGAAAGGTAAGTTAAGCATTGGAAAGCCTAAAATTACACATAACATATTATATTATATAAAATAGTGGTGAAATTGCATTATACAAGTAAACTAGACGATGTTTCCCAATTATATAATACATTATATTGAAAATGTCTTATATATTGTCATTTGTCTACGTATAAATATTACTTTGTCAGCTTTAGGACGTTGTACAACTTGAAATACAATAAATACAACGTCAAACACTTGAATTACATTAATATAAACATGCGGAAACTGTACGAGTAAGCTTGAACAAATGTTTCCAGAGAATAATACGAACAACCACCAATAGTAAGTCGAGTGTAAGAAAAACATATCATATGATATATCATAAACATACGTGCAAAACAGTAATTAAATATACCTGAACGACAGCGATCACAACTCCAAATTTCCCTACGTAAGGGCCATGTGTGAATCAAGAAAGATACTTCCGCTTTTCTAAAGTCAAAATAAAAGTCATTCACTATTTTAAGTTCCAACGTTTGGTATTTGGCTCTTTAAAAATGCTTTATGAATATTGTTGCGTTTTAATAACGCTAGGAGATTGTTTTATAAGCATACTCACCATTTATTTTTCAGTTAAGGTCCCAAGTTTTCTTATTACTTTTTGAAGTGTTTCGTGTTTCTCAACCACGTTCCTGGAGGACCACCAGCTTTGCACATTTTCCATGTCTCCTTAACCAAACACAAATGATCATGATCATCAGCTCATTATCAGAGACTGAAGGACCTGAAACGGGTGTGGCAGACAAGGGAGACATGCAAAACATGCAGTATTGGTGGGCCTCCAGGCACGTGGTTGAGAAACATTGAGTCTTATGGATTGTGAAACTAAACTATTAGACATGGACAAAAATTATTATGATATCTCAAAAAAGTCCCATTTGTAAAAAAAAAAGAAAAAAAAAAGAAAAAAAACTTTGCCAAATTGTAAACAAAATTTAGTTTTTGTTTATTTCTGATTTCAAAACAGAGCAACTGTGAAGACATCTCAACTGCTGAAAATGTACTAAATGTATGTAAAGTTATCTATATCTGTATCCCATGTCATTTCAAATAATTAAAGAACATATATATAATTAAAAATACATATGATAGTTATCAACTAAAACATACTATTTGTGTTATGTTTGTTTAACAGTAGTGCTGTCAAAAGATTTACGAGTAATCATACTGAGTAACGATTAATCACATCCAAAACAAAGGTTTATTTACATTAAATATCTCTAATGTGATCATTTATATATATATATATATATATATATATATATATATATATATATATATATATATATATATACACACACACACACACACACACACACACATATATATATATATATATATATATATATATATATATATATATATATATATATATATATATATATATATATATATAATTGTATTTATTGGTTTATTTATTTAATTTTTTTAAACGTTACAAGGGGACTTTTACGACATTACTCACTCCACCAGCAGCGGCGCCCTTTGAAGGGCGCTTCACAGCTTCCGGCACAGATCGTAAGCGGGTGTGAATGTAGTGGGGCTTTCATGACAGAATAGTGTGAATTTGCCCGAGATCTGCTTTTTCCCTGCGAGCCTCTGCAGTGACCAGGAGTGATTAATAAGAGCGATGGGCTTCCGCAAGAAGAACAAGAGTCCGCCGGTGCTCAGCCATGAGTTTGTCATCCAGAATCACGCGGATATGGTGTCGTGTGTGGCCATGATCATCCTGCTGGGACTCATGTTTGAGGTTACTATTCCCCATTAAACTCACCTCACACCACACTCCACTGCAAACATCAGCTTATTATTTACTCGTAGATGCTCATAATGACTGAAAAGAATCATTAAATCTGCATCATACTGCATGTCCATCATGATTGAGGTTGTTTCCTATTAAACTCATCATCTCATGATGTGTTCAGCAGCACATTCCAGATTCTTTATTACCATACAGTAACGTAAAATTAGTCTGGGATCAACATTTAACTAGTTTCATATAGCATTCATATAGCAAATAATTATTGTTTCCTATTCAGCTAATTCTATAACTCCATCAGCAGCACAATTGTGATTAACATAAATTAAAAACATAATGTAAAGATATTTAATCAGTGTATAAAGCCGTATTCTTCCCATTTAAGGTTATTTACTGGTCAAATGATTCATCGCCAACAAAATATAAGTTTGTAAAATGTGGGATAGAGGTAAAGTTGGTTTTATATTCGGATATTCAGACTTTCTCTTTAATAATATAATTTCTGAAAGGTATTTGCAAATTCTAAATTGGGATATCATAATAGCGGCCAATGACTATCAAAGTGCAACCATAGGGGTGTAACGAGACACTCGGCTCACGATACAATGTGTATCACGATATAATTTTCATGATTCGATATGTATCACGATATTTGGAATAAAATTTTTTTTAAATGAAACTGAAATGCAAATTTTATTAAAAAATGTTTTTTTAAATTACCAAGTCAACTATTTTTTATGGATTTCTTTTGTTTCAACTTCTTTCGTTTAAACTGAATCTTCTTTCAGAAAATAAATAAAATAGGACTGTCTCTGGAAAACAAAACAATTTAAAAACTTTATAAAATATTATTGAAATGACTGAGACAAAATGGTAACACTTTACAATAAGGTTCATTGGTTAATGCGTTTACTAACATGAACTAATCATGAACAACACATGTACAGCATTTGTTGATCATAATTGAACATTTACTCATGCCTTATTAACATCCAATCTCATGCTTGTTAACATTAGTTAATGCACCATGAGTTAACATGAACTAACAATGAACTACTGTATTTTCATTAACTAACGTTAACTAACATAAAACAAATACAGTAGTAGATGTATTGTTCATTGTTTGTTAATGTTAGTAAATGCATTAGGTAACATTAACTAATGAACCTTATTGTAAAGTGTGACCAACAAAATTAAGGAACAATTTAAGTAAATGTGCACAAATAATAATAGCTTTCTACTCGAATAATAGCTTTCTATTCAATTGAATTCAACAGTAAGAGCTTAAGGCTTTGCTTGGTCACTTGCGTTTTTTGTGTGTGCAAAATATAAAAAAATCTACATTTCCAGATAGTCAGCAGTTCTATAAGATAATCCTGAACTTATGTGTATCTGGCTGAGAGGTTTTTATGGATGACTGTCTTGTTGGGCACGATGAGTGACAGATGTTGTAACACAGATTTCTTCATGTTAACAACATACCCACAATAAACCATCAAGATCCTGGCTTGACAGCCATAATTGTTACAGAAATAAAAACACAGGCATGTTAATGCCATTTGAATTTCAAAACAATCAATGCAAATAAAGAAAAAAATTATTTTCAAGTTGAATTCTAAGTGGACTGCAAAAAACAGCCAAAATACAGGCGTTACACATATGGAAAATGGAAAATTATAATACTAATAAAGTATTGAATACAAATAATTGAATCATTGGCTTCTGCTGTCTTCATTAAGGCTGATTTATACTTCTGCGTCAAACGCCGGCGTATGCTACGGCGCTGACGCATAGCCCTTCGCCGTGGCCGTTGCTGACGTGCACCTCTCAAAAAATTTAACTACACGTTGCAACGACGCGTAGCGCAAGCTCTGTGATTGGTCGGCTTGGTAGCGCTGACGAGTCTGGGCGGGACCGAGAGTCGCGCGAATGGTGCGAGCGATTGTTTACAAGTGTGGAGTCCCGTGAAGGAGCTCCGGATGGAAAGTTTTGTTTTGTGTTTACCTCATAGTTAAAGTTGTTGCACGTCCGCCGGTTCCTGCCTCAAAATGAGCGAGTTTGAGCCACTTGTACATCCCGGAAGTGTTCAGGAAAAGCAAAACAGCAGCGAAGAAACTCGACACAGAGGAACATTTACACCTCACTGCCAACTAGCGTTTCGGAAGTGTTAATGCAGACCGACAGTGACAGCGCGCAGAAGTATAAATGCACAGCCACGTGCGTTGCATGCGCCGTGGGTTACGCCGGTCACCTGACGCAGAAGTATAAACCAGGCTTTAGTTTCAAAAACACTGATTACTTTACAATTTTAAACAGCATCTTTGGATATTTTTTTTCAGAAGCAGGATATCATTTAGGAAATAGTTTATTGTGATGTTATATCATGACTGTGTGTGAAATTATGATAAAAATATATAGGTAACACTTTACAATAAGGTTCATTAGTTAATGCATTTACTAACATGAACTAATCATGAACAACTCTTGTACAGCATTTATTAATCATAATTTAACATTTACTAATGCATTATTACCATCCAAGTCCATGCTTTTTAACATTAGTTAATGCACCATGAGTTAACATGAACTAACAATGAACTACTGTATTTTCTACAGTAACTAACGTTAACTAACATGAACAAATACAGTAGAAAATGTATTGTTCATTGTTTGTTCATGTAAGAAAATGCGTTAATTAACAATAACTAATGAACCTTAATGTAAAGTGTGACCAACATATAAACATCAATGTTACATTTTGGGTTATTTCATCATTTATATAAAACATGATCATCAAATTGGCATTACTGTTTTATTTGTTCCGCTGGCACCTGCTTCTGAGTAAGGGCTTGGAGAGTCTTTGAATTATGGTGAAGATTAATTTAACTTATTTATTTATTTATGCTTACTTATCTCTTTTTGTACTTGAAGAAATTTGGTCACAGCACCAAACCTGGAAGAGATCAGTGAAACACGTACAGAAATTGATATATTGCATTATATTTCTCTCTACTGCTATACACATATACACATTAAATAAAGGAAGCGTAAAAGTGCCTGGCCATGTGATTTTTTTCTTTGCTTCCTCACAAAAAAAGTGAAACCATCTGACAGTCATTAGACAAAACCAATGTGAGCTGTTACACTGTCTGGACTTGCTCTACATTTAAACTGTGTTAAGGGGAAAAAGTTCTTTACATATATATTTTTTGTAAATATGCTCATTTTACAGCTCCCCTAGTGGTAAACATTTGACTTTAACAATTTTTGAATCCATTCACAGAGTCTCTGCAGGGTCTTAAAATGTCTTAAATCTCAAAATCCTAATTTTAGGCCTTAAAAAGACTTACATATACTGAAGTATTGTGTTGTAGACCTTAAATATTTTTTAAAACAGGTCTTGCCAAAACCCATAGAATCATCAACAATCATCTCAACAAAACTTTAAACTTTTTATTTAGAAAGGTAATTTTTAACTTTATTAATCATAATGGTTTAATTATTTTCCCTACAATAACATTTGTTTAAATGTTCTTCATGTATTTAGTGCTGAGGACACTGACCTGGACAGATTGTTGTGCATAGATTTAGTTTACTATAGTTTTTAATACTTTAAAATCATTTGTTCGTTTTTCTTTTCTTTTAAAGAAAGTTCATGTTGTAAAAAAAATACACAATATTTAAAATCTTTTGTTAAAAAATAAAAGTAGATTTTTTTTAAACTTTTTTTTAATATTAATGTATTATTGTATTATTAAATGTATTAAATTATTTAAAAAAATTGATAGGGCAAATAAAATTATTTTCCATCTGGGCTATTTGAAAAAATTCTTAATCTTTAGCCTTTTATGGGTCTAAAATTCCATTCATAATGGTCTTAAAAATGTCTTTAAAATCCTGAAACCTGCAGAAACCCTGATTCAGCTGATCTCAGGTTTTAGCTTAGCTTAGCATAAATCATTGAATTGGATTAGACCATTAGCGTCTTGCTCAAATATGATGAAGTAGTAGGCGGTTTTGGAGAGAGGGAAAACGTTACCTTGTTGGTAATATATCCACAAGATGAGCATGTCGTAGTTTAGCTAAATTTATTCACGCCTCCTCCTGAAGTGACGAGCGATGCATTAAAACATTACTTTCCAGCCGCGGCCGCATTTCGAAATGTATAGTTTGTCTAAAGCAGGGATACAATCAGTCAGTGCAGTCTTCCATCCATAGTAAAATGTGACATTTTGTGTCTGTGGGTTTGTTTACTTGTGGGAGGTCATTGGCATTTTCCCACACGTGAATTCTGACCAATCGATAAGCAGTTTGGGAACTATGTTTAACAACATCTGGCCAATGACAGATGAGGATTTTGTCAGATGACTGCATTTTGTTTTTTTTCAACTGGTTCGGACCAAAGCTAGCAGTATGGTGTGAAAACGACCCAAAGATGGCAGAAAATGCTACGATGTATCATTTATTACCCTTGGTCCGGACCAAATAAAGCGAACTACAGATTTGAAATGACCCTTAATATTCGAGAGTGTGTTCTAATTTTGGTTGCACAAACTGTACTGCGTACAATACTGCCATCAAATGGTGTTTGCTTGTATTGCATCATTATTTACGAATTCTGAAACCAAATTGTTACTCAGGAGCAGCGTTTTAAAGACTCCCTCACGGGCCGGATGTAAGTGATCAGTGAGCTGCAGTTTGCCAACCTCTGGTCTAATTTGATTCAATGATATATGCTAAGCTAAGCTAAAAGGGCTCCCGCCAGACCCAGTGTTTGGCTGTATGCATAAAAAAATTGTACATTTCAACAGTTTCACTTTAGGACAGTTGTACAATTCGCCTCTTTCCCAAAAAAAAGCATCCTAAGTGATCTTGGTAAATGTTAAAACGTCTAATCTATGATTCTGTACTTGTAGTGATGCTTTTGTATCAGAATGGCAAAGAAATATATGATGTGTTACAAGTGAAGTGATTTTTAACTTTTTGTTACGGCCTGTTTGTACATGTATTGATCAGATTTTTTTCCTTTATTGCAGGTCACAGCCAAATTTGCCATCATGTTCATCACAGTGCAGTACAATGTCACCCAAAGCCTGGATACTGGTATGCTCGTTTTGGCGACTGTCGCTTTATATTCAAATGAGATGCTATTTTCAATAAAGGGCGGGGCTACACAGGCCTATCCATCAGTATAGTGGCTGAAAAAGTCAAAACTGAAAATGTCAAAAGAAGCGTCTCAGAAGTGGGCAGTCTATGGAGACTACAGCGTTCATTTGTGCATCTAAAACTACATTTATAGTCCTCAAGGGAGAGATGCTCACTAATTGGTGACCTTCTGATGACAAGTACAAAGGAAGAATGTCAATCAAAGTGTTTCTGCTGAGTGTATTTATCAAGTTTGATTATAAAAAAAATAAAAGTAATAGATTTAGCATCAGAAGCTGGTTATATTCACAGACTTTTGCCACACAACCATGTTTAAACCCCTTATACAAGTAATCTTTGCATAATAAGTGCCCTTTTAATTTATGTCATTGACAAAATCTTGTCAAATAATTGTCTGAAGCATTCAGATTCTAGCACACAGACATCTTGATTCAAAATTGAAAGCATTGGGTGCTAAAATATTAGCAGCTTGTGGCTATTATGCCCAATTTACACTGGCCGTCAGTGTCAACATTTCCCATTCACTTTGAACTAAATTGTGGAACCGTAGGTGCCACTTTAGCAGCATTGGTCACAGCAGAAGTTGGGAATTTCTCAACATTTCAAACGCCAATGGAAGCAGCAACCAGTCAGACTGCTTTATGCAAATCTGTGTGTGTGTGTGTGTATGTGTGTGTGTGTGTGTGCGTGCGTGCGTGCGTGCGTGCGTGCGTGTGTGTGTGAGTGTGAGCGAGCGTATGTGTGCGTGCATATGTGTGCGTGCATATGTGTGTGTGCATATGTGTGTGTGCCAATGTGTGTGTGCGTATGTGTGTGTGCATGTGTGTGTGTATATATATATATATATATATATATATATATATATTATTTTTCACTCTTTATGCTGATTTTGTTTTCATTCAGATGATGTTTGTAGTTGTTCCAGTCATCCAAAAGCATTTATTTGGTGACATTTCTCCACTCTCACAGAGAAATGTCACTGTGTAACGAGTTGAAATGCCACTTATTTTTTAGTTCAGTGGCTTCCAAAGTGGGGGTTGCGGGCCAGTGACGAGGAGGTCACTTGGTGATTTCCAAAAATCTAATTTATTTAATTATTAGAATTATATTAACTATTAGAATTACCATATTTAACCTTTACCTACAGAAGAATAATATAGTAGTTGCATTAAAAAACATGCAAATAAAAAGCCATCATCCTTTCGTTTTTATTTTATTTGTATTTTTTTGCGACCCCTGGGTTCATTACATTATAATAAAGACACAGCACATTGATTTTTATGGCACCAGGTTAAACTTTATAACACCTTTATGACACTCATGTACATTAAAAATAAATACAGGCCACAACTGAACATGGAGGATGGTCTCCAAGTGGCGTTCTTCAAAATTAAATTATGTTTAGACTTGGGCCAATTGCTATGTGTGCGCCAGTGTGTAAGGTTTATATATTTATTACCACCTCAGAGGATTTTGTTGTCATGAGTCAAGTTTGGGAACCTCTGATCTAGTTGAGACAGTTAGCGGAGCCCAGTTTGGAGCTCTAGGGATCTATCTTACACCCGGTGCAATAAGCCATTTTCAGACCAGCACAACAGTAATTTTCACGTTTTGCGCTACGTTGTCTAAATAGCAAATCCATTTGCGCCACTTTGTGTACTCATGTGTGTGCTGGTCTAGAAAGGAGGTGTGTTAAGGTGCATTGTTGCTATTTTGAGGAACTAAAATTGACACCATTGACCAACTAAAAGCAGGTCTAAAGTCCAGCAAAGAGCGCATTAGTTATGTGCCTATACGGTCCAAACGCTTACACTTTGCTTATTACACACAAGATGTACAGCAATACACGCATTTCTTTACATATGAAAAAAATTACAGGATTAAAATGTTACAAAAATTATTATTTTCTACAAAAAACACTGCCTCCATGCCTTCATCTCAAGGGGCTTTTTCAGTTTATTCATGACAGTTTGCATTTGTATATTGTTATTATTAGCAGTATTATTTATTATATGCATATTTATATTTGTTTAAATAAAAACAAGTTTAGATTTGTCCAGCTGTCAGGTTTTGGAGAAGTCTGCATCATCATATGGGACATAAGAATAGGACGTGTGTTTGTATATAATTCAGTTTTTTGACCACACTTCATTATTAATGTTCATTTATTAATTTGCCTGAAATTAGAACTGAATTTAGAAATAGTTTGAAACAATCTTTGCGCTTAACAAACAAAGTTAAATATGTAGGCTAATGGATGTCTTCAGCGGAGTGCATACAACACTCCACCAAAGTAAAGGAGTAAAGAGAAAGTAAAGAGGCAGATTGGAGGAGGCTCGTTCTTTATTCTCACGCTGCAGATGGTCTGTTAACAGTTTTCTCGCTAGTAATGCGTTCAGTTTTTCCTTTTACAAAGTGTGACATGTGAATAGCAAACGTGCCATGATTCACAACTGATTCTTAGAGGGAATGGGAGATAAGACTCTGATTGGTTTATGCACATTATGCTCAAAACACACCCATAACTCATTAGTAGACTAAGCACAACTTTGTTAGACCATGCGCTGGGGCGCAGAGCGTATTTTTCCATCCTTAAAATAGTAAAAGTGGATTCAGACATGCCCTTAATGCTTTTGCAAAATATGCTTTAGACTTTGCACCTAGATCATTAAAATAGAGCCCCTTTAACATTTGCTCTTACTTGACTTTGATTGTGGCGACTGTGTTTGATTCAGATGTGGAGGACAAGCCTGACCCTGTGAACTTCTACAAGTATGGCGCCAAGGACATCGCAACCGTGTTCTTTTACCTGCTCATCGCTATTATTCTCCACGCCCTCATTCAGGAGTACATACTCGACGTGAGTCCCCTCTTTAACTCTTTCTGCTTTTCAGTCTGAGTAGCTAAAAGAGAAATACTTGCATCGGCAGCTTGCTCAGTGAGCAACAACTAGCCTAAGACAAGTTCTGAGGTCAGTCTCAGTCAACTGTAGAGGTGATTTTGCCTTGCCCTAACTTTTGTTTGACTGAAGTCGTTTAAGCAGATTTCCACGACAGTCCTCTCAGTGCTGTAACCTGATTCTGCTTTGACAGAAAATCAATCGTCGGCTCCACTTGTCCAAAACCAAACACAGCAAGTTCAACGAGTCTGGACAGCTGGCCACTTTCTACCTGTTCTCCTTCATCTGGGGCTGCAGTATCCTCACTAATGTAAGAGCGCTGCACCTCACTGTTTTATACACATGTTTTCACAGAATAACCAATACACCTGTTTTTTTTTATCGTTATTATCAACAGGAGGATTTTGTGATGAATCCAACTTTCCTTTGGGAAGGATATCCGCACATCCACATGGCGTGAGTGTGAAATAGTCTGAACTCTGAAAGTTCAATAAGATGCTTGTGTAGACTGTGGTCGCCGGACGTTGCTCACTCTCTGTTGAAATGAATAGTCGATTTGGGCATCACTCTCGTAGTGTGAATGCAGATTTAGCAATGAAGCTAGAGTCACCGGGCAGACAGAAGCCCCGGCCATGACGCGAATCCGCATCTATTGTGAAGTGAATTTCACGAGCGAATGAAGCACGTAAACTCCAAATGTTCTCAACTTCAAATGTTGCCATACACTCTAATAGACTTCAACACTTTAGTTTCCCCTCGCCAGTCATTACTTTATTAATATAACATAACGGTCATTTTAACCTCTGTGCAGCGTACTGTGTGTTTAGGTGCTGAAGTATCATTAATAAAAATAATTGGTTAAACCTATGACTTTATTCACGCATCCACATACATAAAGAAACATTACTTAGATTGTCTTAATTGTAGAATCGAGTGTAATAAAATAATTCAGGATCTTAATGTTGTCTTATTTAGTTTACAATTAATTATATTATAAATAAATAAATAAAATTAGATGACATAGTTTTTCCGACCAAATAACGGCATATTGTTATCGTCCATAAACTAAATTTAAATATTTAATCTTAAAAGTTAATTAATTTACATAATCATTTTGTAGTAAAATATTAAAAACTTAATAGTTCGTCACATTGAAAGGAATTTTATTCGATTTACTCGTTAGAACCCTCAGTATTATTAACCCACCTGTAATTTTTAAATATTTCCCAAATTATGTTTAAAGCTTGTTCAGATCACACTATTTTCAGTCACTATGTCGGATTATGCGATTTGTTTTTGTTAGAGCAAAACAAATCATCCACCCGCACAACTGAGAAGTGGTCGGGCACAAACACAAATATAATTTGTACACTCTTCTTGGAAGAAATATCTTTTTGAAACAAATTTTGTTCGCTATCATTTTTGTCTTCATTTTAATGTATCTTTTGTTGGTCAGTTATCTATAAACAAGAATAACAAATAACATCTGAGGTGAAGCACTTCAAAACGAGTCCGCTATATGCTTCAAAGCATGAATTACCTTGAGATTGTGTTGGTTTGTTAAATAAAATAATAATCTAGCCTAAATTAAATTAAAGTGAAATAATCACCGTTTTTATTAAGCTTTTATTAAACAGTTTTAGCTATTAATCACAAATTTAAATAAGCAGGAAATGTTTTGCACTGTATTTGCAGCGCTGAACATGTTCCCAGATGACCTTGGAAGAACAAACTTTGTTGGAAGGATGAGAGAACTCAGACACTCTTTGTGAGAATGGAGATGTCTGCATATTTGTGCCAGTCTGTCAGATAAAATTGCTTAAACATTCTTAATATTTTAGAAAGGTTTGTATTACTAATGATTGATCTCATCCACCCGTGACCCACCCATAAGTAAATATACAGCCTATTTTTTGATTACCTGTCCAGTGCATTAATGGCAGTACCCGCTGATATAAACGAAAAAATGATGTGCTCCTATTGCAGAGTGCCCCTCACATGACGGAACTGAAACATGCTAGACTTTCTGCGATGATGTCGTGAGGCTTCGCAGGCATGGTATCAGTTGTCATGAACTATGCCACATTACACAAAAAGAAACGATAGAATATTGTGCCCATTTGTCGTTTACGAATCCCCACGATAACCCTATATCAAGGAAATCATGGCGAAATCGTGACATTTGTGTGATCTGCCCAGGCCTTAACAGAGCAAGGAATTTTTCACAGTGTTTCCTATAATATTTTTCTTCTGTAGAAAGTCTTATTTTTTTTTTATTTTGGCTAGAATAAAAGCATTTTTAATTCATTTTTAAACATTTTAAGGTCAATATCATTAGCCCCCTTAAGCAAAATTGTTTTGGAGTGTCTACATTACAAACCATTGTTATACAATAACTTGCCTAATTAACATAGTTAGGCTTTTAATTGTCACTTTAAGCTGAATACTAGCATGAAAACTATGTAGTAAAATATGATTTACTGTCATCATGGCAAAGATAAAAGAAATCAGTTATTAGAAATGAGTTATTAAATTTATTATCTTTAGAAATGCGTTGAAAAATATTCCCTCTTTCAAACAGAAATTGGGAAAAAATATATACACAGGCTAATAATTCAGACCTCTACTGTATATGTCTTAATATTTTGTATGTGAATTATTCTCATTCTCAGTCGTGTTTCTGTCTCTCAGTTTCCAGGTGAAGTTTTTCTACATCTGTCAGATTGCCTACTGGTTTCACGCTCTTCCTGAACTGTATTTTCAGAAAGTACGAAAGGTGAGGCTTGCTTCCTGACACTCTTGTTCACCATGCCACTTATGTAATTCATTTTAAAATGTTTTAATTTGTTGTTTTCAGGAAGATATTCCACGGCAGCTCTACTACATTTGCCTTTATATATTCCACATCACTGGTGCCTACGTCCTTAAGTGAGTTTTCACTTATTTTTTTTATATTTTTACAAGAGACAGGATAGTGGTCTTGCTGAAGAAACCTGGAATAATAGTAGCTTCAGAAACAACTGTGGAGATTAGGGCTGCACGAAAATGAGTCATGTTTTATTTTGGTTTTTGCTTAAAATAAAGATCACGATTTTCTCACGATTGTGTAAATTTAAAATAAAGGTCAATATAAGTGGGCTATTATTATTGTTATTGCTCAAACATAATAAAACAACAATAATAATAATAATAGGCCTGTGTGTAGGTCTACTGTTGGTTCAAATGCTAAATTATAGACTTTGAATGGTGGACTTGAACAGATGCAGCAATTCCAGAAACTGTTTTGTACGCCATGATTTTGTATAAAATTCACTATTGTGTAATATGACTAAAAAGTGGTCAAATTGTGACCTTGAACCTTGGTAAAACTGGCTTAAACCAGACTTGTGTTTTTAAGACAGTTTCTGCAGTTGTTGTGAATTCTCTGGGGTCGGCAAACGCACTGAAATCTTAGCAAGTACTTGCTTTACAAACTTTTCAGAGAATTTATTGATGATTCCAAATATAAAAAATATGTATTAGTTAGCTTGACAAACAGTTTTAGAGAATTTAATGTTTCCCCATTCAAACAGACTGGGAAAACGACTTTCTTGACGCCCCATTCACACGGGGCTTCAGCGTCAACGCTTGACAGAGGGTGTGTCGGAAGTTAGGGCTGACTCGATTGTCATAGCAGCGTCAGCCAATGAAATTAGTCAGCGATCCCTACTGGAAAAACCAGCTTAAACCAGCCTAGGCTGGTTTTAGCTGGTTGACCAGCCTGGTTTTAGAGGGGTTTCCAGCCATTTCCAGCCTGGTCTTAGCTGGTCATCTCCCAGCTTGACCAGCCTAGCCAGGCTGGGAGCCCAACCAAAACCAGCTATGTCCAGCTTAAACCAGGCTGGTTAAGCTGGTTTTAGCTGGATTTAGCTGCTCATTTTCCAGCCTGACCAGCTAAGACTAGGCTGGAAATGGCTGGAAATCAGCCTGGAAATGGCCAAAACACCTCAAAAACCAGCCTGGTCGACCAGCCAACCAGCCTAGGCTAGTTTAAGCTGGATTTTTCAGCAGAGATAGGCCACTGTCTGAGCTGGTGTATTTGCATACAGTGGTCTGATTGGCTAACGCTTCCGTCGGCGCTTGAAAAGTTGAGACAGTTCCAATTTCTGCAGCGAGCGACGGATCCACAATGCAGTTTGGTAACGCCTGACGTCACCCATTCAAAGTGAATAGGAAGCGTTGATGCTGACGCCCCGTGTGAATGGGGCATTAAAGGGACTTTGCAGTTAAACAGCACTTGGGAAATATTTGAAAAAGAAAATCAAGTTCCAGACAGGATGTAGTGAATGAGTGCAGCAGTAGTGGGTAATTCATAAGGCACATGTTTATGGCATGTGTGTTTGAATTATTGAAGAGTGACTCTTAACTGCGTTTGTCCTGTCTCAGTCTCCATCGTTTGGGTCTAGTCCTTCTGGTGCCACATTACCTGGTGGAGCTGCTGTTTCACGCCTCACGACTCTTCTACTTCAGTGACGAGAACAAACAGAAAGGGTTCGTTTACTTCCTGTCTTTCAAATCAATGTGCTTATCTCTGTATTCTACTCATCATTTAGTTTTATATAAACGGCTTGCTTTATCACCCCAGACACTTGTGCTTCCTCATAGATATATACATTAGATGTCGCCTGGCCTATTGTTGTCTACTGGACGGAATGCGTCAACAGCACCGCCATCTTGCTACAGGGTAGCGCTCCTTTGAAATGAATGCGGGACCAAGGTTCAGTGGAGGACTGTGGCCATCCAAAGCCAGAGATATACACATATACACGTATATCTATGATCAGGAGTTTTCCTGGATGTTAGTGTGTAATTTTTTTTTCAAATTATGAAAATTATAATTTTACATCACTTTTCTACATTGATGGATCAGTGACCGCACGGGCATTCCTGACATAAAGCTTGTGTTTGTGTGTACAGAAATGTACTATCCACCCTCCCTGTTAAATTTGATCTAATCATGTTCTGAAACACAGCTCCTCTCCTGCTTTCACTTCTCATGCTGACGGAGGGAGCGATTCGCTTGTGAATGAATCCCCCGAACTACTCTTTCACTAACGTTAGCCGACAATAATACAAGTTTCTGGCAGCGCAGCATCTCGTTGTCATATTTCTTTTGCATTGTTTGCTGATTTTATTCAACAAAACTAGCATAAGCCGAGTGTTTAGTGCGAGTTGGAGCTGCTTTGCCTTATGGTGAATGCAGTAAGTAACTGTTATCATCAATAACGCTACCTGTTTAGCACAAAAGTTCAGAACATACAAAAACAGAAAAAAACATAATATAACCTATGAAATGTTCTGCCTTTGTGCTTTGTTTTCTTTGTTTGCTCGTTACTACACCCGTAGACAGCGCTAAAGTCCCGCATCTTCACGTAATAACACCGTCTTGACTAGTGCGGTTGAATGACATTTGTCCTGGGAGCACTGTACCAATGTGACGGCGCTATTGACGCATGCTCAGGGTCCCTATGCAATATCTAGTGTATATATCTATGGTGCTTCCTCAGCAGAGATCTCAGTTTTTCAGCGTTTACGTCTTGTTCAGAGGTATTGTCCTGCTTTTTTTTCCTCTTAGGTTTACGCTGTGGGCTCTGCTGTTCGTCATCACCCGCCTCCTGACGCTCACCGTTTCTGTTTTGACGTTTGGTTTTGGCCTGTCTCGCACAGATAATCAGGGATTCTCCTTAGCAGAAGGAAACTTCAATGTGCTGACTGTCAGGTGGGGTGAATAAGTATTTATTTAAAGGGGAGCTATTATGCCTCTTTTTACAATATGTAAAACAAGTCTCTGATGTCCCTAGAGTGTGTATGGGGTTTCAGCTCTCCCACAGATAATGTTTAATGGGGTATATGCCGAAGCATGCTATTAGGACTTTTAATTTGCCAGTTACCTGGGTTAAGCGCTTCCGGCGAATTGAATGCCAGTGCAAAATCTGGTGCGTTTAAGGTCTGTTTTCTTTAAAAATCAGCGATCTCCACTGGCTGAGTGATATCCGATTTAAAGTGGGTCTCGGATTGTACAAGAAGCACTGCATTAAATTACATTTCCCCCGCCATATCTTTATAATATGAGCATTTATTTTACCCCAGTATATTTAATAGAGCTTCTGCGTTAGCCTGCCGATTCTGACGAGCGCATGCGAGTAAACAGCTTTTTGTCTCGTTTTACGCTTGAGCAACCAGATAAATGCTAAAGTTTATTTAACTGAATGTATTTTAATGACATTACAACATCGATGCTGTATAAGGAACCGTATAAAATGGAAAAAAGTTCACAATAACAGGTCACCGGAAGTGTATCAGCATGGGAACAGCACCAGCTCGGCATATACCCTATAACTCTTTGAAACTGACCCTTTTAGTCTTTGATCCTAATTGTGTTATTTTGGTGAACGTCGCTTTAAATTCTAATGAGATTGTGCTTTCTTCAAAAGAGGGCGGAGCTACAGATGCATATATGTATCTAACATATATAATATAACAAGACTAATGTCCTATGCCAATGAGGGAGAGATTGTAACTAATAGGTGGAGCTTCTCCCTCTGATGACATGTACAAAGGGAGAATGTCATTTAAAGTGTTTCTGCAGAAGTGTGATTATAAAAAATGAAAGTAATACATTTTACCATAAGTAGCTGCTTGTATTCACACACTGTTGCCACACAATTGTGTTTAAACCACAGTTATTTTTGCATAATAGGTCCTCTTTAAACTATTATTATATGACTCCCGAATTGCAGGTACATTTTCAGTAATATTCCAATATTAATTTTCCTGAAACTGGAATAATATACAAATGTATAATTTATACTAAACGGAATGTGTTGTTAGTGTAAAATAATGGAAAATGTTTAAATGTGATAGAGAACCTTTGATTCTGTTACTAAAAGCTGTGTTGTACTTCTGCGTCAAGCGCATGCGTATGCTCCGCCGCAGCCTAAGCGTGGTCAACTAATGGCGCAAGCTGTGATTGGTCGGCTTGATAGTAGGGTTGGGCTGATAGACGATGCCATCCTCCATCGCCGATGGCCAATAGGCAACACGATACTGAGCTGGCATCGACGATCCTCCGCCCCGCCCCCGTCACAAACCTGCTCACGAAAAATACACACTTAGGCCCTGTTTACATTATGTCTTCGTATTAAAATGGCATTTTAGAACAAAAGTGATCCACATCCACACTGTGTTTTACCTAGCATTTCTGAACAGCCCTCCATCTGCTGAAAACGTACATTACGTGACCACAGACACAGCCACACACAGTATATGTGAAGGGCTCATGAAAGAATAAAGTTACGTTAAAACCAAGCACACCATTGTTTTTCTTGTGAAATTCCCAATAAGTTTGATGTGTCACATGACCCTCTTCCAAATGAAAAACAAAAGTCAGATCCAAGATGGCCGACTTCAAAATGGCCACCATGGTCACAACCCATCTTAAAAAAGTTTGCCCCTTCACATATACTAATGTGCCACAAACAGGACGTTAATATCACCAACCATTCCCATTTTATTAAAGATACCGAAATACTGAACACTCCGGCATGCAAAGATTAACTTAATGTGAGTTATGCTGAATTTAGACTGCATGATTTTAGCTCGCCGACAGGTTTTGATAAATTGCCGACAAATGCCTGAAATCACAGGCAAATCGGTGCTCGTGCACGTGTGTGACAATCACATAGTAGGAACTATCAAAGACGCGATCTGAGAGAATCATGACTCAAATCATGCCGTGTGAATTGAGTTTTGACTGAAAATAACATCGCCGATCGCCTACAGCCAATGAGAGAGCAGCATTCACTTGTTTATGTGTACCTACAGGCCAGCGGGAGGCTAGGGGGAAAGTTAAAAGCGCTCATTTTGGTTTATTTGGACCCAAGAAATGGAGGAAAAACTAGTCGAGGTTTGACAGGAGCACCCGTGTCTGTTTGACGTCTCATACAGAAAGTTGAAAAAGAAAGTTGAGGAGAAATTGCTAATTCCCTTCAAACCCAGGTCAGCAAATATGTACAATTTCATCCCATTAAAGGCTTCTTTCTTGCTATGTAGTTAATAACAAAAGATATACTACATGTTTTTGGCTGTGAGACTTTGGACGAAGTTGTCGGCGATTCTTCCTATTGTAAAGTCATGCAATGTGAAAGCCCCTGTCGCCGATCCATCTTGCAGTGTAAACAAAGCAGCGACCAAACACTAGCCCAGATAGTCGTGCAGTGTGAAAACATCTGTGACGCGACTACTTTGAAAATCATGCAGTCTGAACTCCGCGTTAAAGTCCTCTCCTCCTAAATTTGAAATTATTATGCTATCAAATCACTTTTAGGATGACATGCCTGTCAGCCATCTGCCTGACCCAGGCCTGGATGATGTGGAAATTCATCAACTTCCAGCTCAAGAAGTGGAGAGAACAATCTCAGATCCAGGCCAGCAAGAAGAAAACGGTCAGTCCCAAAAGCAGACCCAGCAAGAAGGAGTCTCGTGGTGAGTCTTTTCTTTGCCTTTTACAGGACTTTAATGATTTTGCATGATCCTAAAAGCTTTTATTCCTTCCTGACAGGGGGTTCAGTCAATGGAGTCATGAAACCGGACGACAAGACATCGCCGAGAGCAAGGAAATCGAAAGCGTCGTAAAAGGAAACAAGACAGGAGGTTCCCGAAATGTGATGCTCTGTTTCCACTCTACATTTAGATTAGAAACGGATCGATAACTGCGAATCGAACCACAGAAACAAACCAAGGAACTTGGTTGTACCACATGGTTCAGGTGATAGTCCCCCCCCCCCCCCCCCCCAAAGTTTTTCCCTGTCTGCATCTTAAAATTGAACTCTAGTTTTCGAATCTTTCTTTATTCATTTTGATCATTAGATTGAGAGGTTTTCTGAAGGACTATAAGAGATGATGCACTGCGTTACAGATCCCTCACTCATCGATTTGTGTGGTTTGTTTAATCCGATATCTGCATGACGGAAACGTTTCTGTGTATTGGTCTTCCTCAGAAGGTGAAGCGTTTATTTTAAAAAAAAGTGTCCCCAAGACAGATTATCCACATTATTTCTGCGCTTCTTATGAAACACCCAGCGTGTGGAGAGAAGCGTCCTTTGTTAAAACCTTTAACCCATCAGTCCTATACGCTGCTATAAAACTCCAGTATAACGAGGCTGAGGTGGCCGAGGACTGCTTCTACACAACTCTGGCGTTGATACGTAGCTTTTAAATGACCTTAGCTGTGTCATTTTTACATTCGGATATACTGAGAGCAGGATGGTGCGTGAATGTCGTTTCCGGAGAATCTTCGTAGCAAAGAGGTAAAGCGGTTTGTTAGAGCGCCCCCTAAAGGCTCGGATGATGCTAGCAGTTTTTCTTTTGTTGCATTTGAGTACTGATCGTGGGTTAATCATTTCTGAGCGAATGTTTTTTTATGGACTGTGGTTGGGTGATGGCTCCCCCTGCAGGCGTGGAGGGTGGACTTGCATGCCTTTTACTGCATTTTAGCCCGAGAGTGGTTCACATGCTCACCCAGGACTATTAAAGAGCATTATTCTGGTGCTTATCATGGCTACCATATGATTATTCATGCATCAGCGGTGGCGTCGCTTATAGTTGCAGTTAAGACATTGTGTTAGTGTGGATTTAGCTTCAGAAAACCGCCTTTTGGGAAGTTTTTTTAGATTAATGACAAATCATAAGAGGGTTTGAATGCAGGATGTACAGGGTGGGCCATTTATATGGATACACCTTAATAAAATGGGAATGGTTGGTGATATTAACGTCCTGTTTGTGGCACATTAGTATATGTGAGGGGGTAAACTTTTCATGATGGGTGGTTAGCATGTTTGCCATTTTGAAGTCGGCCATCTTGAATCCAACTTTTGTTTTGTCAATAGGAAGAGGGTCATGTGGCACATCAAACTTATTGGGAATTTCACAAGTAAAACAATGGTGTGCTTGATTTTAACGTAACTTTATTCTGTCATGAGTTATTTACAAGTTTCTGACCACTTATAAAATGTGTTCAGTGTGCTGCCCAGTGTGTTGGATTGTCAATGCAACCCTCTTCTCCCACTCTTCACACACTGATAGAAACACCGCAGGAGAAATGCCAGCACAGGCTTCCAGTATCCGTAGTTTCAGGTGCTGCACATCTTGTATCTTCACACTATAGACAATTGCCTTCAGATAACCCCAAAGATAAAAGTCTAAGGCGGTCAGATCAGGAGACGTTAGGGCCATTCAACTGGCCCACGATGACCAATCCACTTTTCAGGAAACTGTTTATCTAAAAATGCTCGGATCTGGCACCCATAATGTGGAGATGCACCATCTTGCTGGAAATTCTCAGAGAACGTGCCAGCTTCAGTGCATAAAGAGGGAAACACATCATCATGTAGCATTTTCAAATATCCAGAGGCCTTAAGGGTTTCCATTGATGAAGAATGGCCCCACTATCTTTGTTGTCTATGGTGTGAACATACAAGATGTGCAGCACCTGAAACTACGGATACTGGAAGCCTGTGCTGGCATTTCTCCTGCGGTGTTGTTATCAGTGTGTGAAGAGTGGGAGAAGAGGGTTGCATTGACAATCCAACACAATGGGCGGCACATTGAACACATCTTATTAGTCATAAACTTGTAAATAACTCGTGAAAGAATAAAGTTACGTTAAAACCAAGCACACCATTGTTTTTCTTGTGAAATTTCCAGTAAGTTTGATGTGCCACATGACCCTCTTCCTAGTGAAAAAACTAAAGTTGGATCCAAGATGGCCGACTTCAAAACGGCCACCATGGTCACTACCCATCTTGAAAACTTTGCTCTCTTACATATACTAATGTGCCACAAACAGGACGTTAATATCACCAACCATTTCCATTTTATTAAGGTGTGTATATATAAATGGCCCACCCTGTATGTGGAGTCTATTCTTCTGTGAAATAGAATCATTTTCAGCACTGTGTGGGCTTTATCCTTATGTTCGAGTGGTTTGCTCTCTGTTTTCTCTCACCTGTGACTTTATGAAATCTACTCATTTCCACTGCGGTGTGTAGTTCATATCAAACCATACGGTTCTTTAAGTGTCCTTAAGTAACAACAATAGTAGTTGTGGTCTTTCTTGGTTTCAGTACTGTTCGGTTCTCTGTGTGTCTGTGTTGTTTATTAGTGTGATGAGAGATTTTGATATATATTTTTTCCTTGTTGAAATGCCGTGGACGTGTGCATGTTGCAAGAATTGCCTTGTTCTTCGGATCGCTTATATAGGGTGCTGCCCACTTTGTTGTTTCCCATTCATTTTCCCATAGGGATTTCTAGAGGCTGAAGCATTATAAGCCATGAACTGAATTACAAACTTCGATTCTAATATAAGCGTACACATTCATACTTTAAAAATAGATTTTGGACTAATTTAAAGGGATAGTTCACCCAAAATTGTAATTTACTCTTCATCAAGTGGTTTTAAACTTTTGAGTTTCTTTCTTTACAAAAAAACAAATGTTCCATATTATTAGTTTTTTCTACTATTGAAGTCAATTGTTACTGGTTTCCTAAATTACACACACACACACACACACACACACACACACTCACACAAATATATATATATATATATATATATATATATATATATATATATATATATATATATATATATATATATATATTAATTAGTGGTGGGTCGTTATCAGCGTTAGCGAGCTGCGTTGATGTAACCCATTCACACGGGGCGTCAACAATTCCCATTTACTTTGAATGGGTGACGTCAGGCGTTGCCGAACTGCATTGTGGATCCGTCGGTGCCGATTCAGAGGCGTTGCTTACTGCAGAAGTTGGGACTAGCTCAACTTTTCAAGCGCCGACGGAAGCGTCAGCCAATCAGATCTCCGTATGCAAATACAGCAGCTAGACAGTGGCCTATTGTTGACTGAATTTCATTGGCTGACGCTGCTATGATGATCGCTTCAGCCCCAACTTCTGACATGCCTTCAGTCAAGCATTGATGCTGAAGCCACGTGTAAATGGGGCGTTATCGGGTGTCTCTCCACACCACCACCAATGTGCAGCATCCACTTGGATGATGCGACGGCTGCCACAGTGCACTCACCACACACCAGCTATTGGCAAGTGACAGTAATAGAGCCAATTCGGTGGATGGGCCATGATCGTTAGGGCCGATAGTGAGACTTTGGCCAGGACACCGGGGTTACACCCCTGCTCTTTCACAAGAAGTGCCATGGGATTTTTAATGACCGCAGAGAGTCAGGACCTCGGTTTAACGTATCATCCGAAAGACGGTGCCCACTGACAGTGTAGTGTCCCCTTCACTTTTACTGGGGCATTAGGACTCACAGGTTGAGCGCCCCCTGCTGGCCTAACTAACACCACTTCTAACAGCAACCTAGTTTTCCCAAGTTGTCTCCCATCCAGGTACTGACCAGGCTCAGCCCTGCTTCGCTTCAGTGAGTAACCGGTCTTGGCCTGCAGGGGGATATGGCTGTGGCTACTAAATTGGCAACTAAATACAATCCAATAAGGCATTGTCGGTGACTCAAATTAATTATACGGACAACATCAAGATATTTTTTCAATTTTAAGTAGTTTAATAAATCTACAAAAACATTATATTAAACAATGGCTAATGTTTGTTCAAATTGTATGTCCCTATGGAGAAAATGAAGGGAGGTTTTAATTCCGGAACTGTCGCTTTGTGAGGCATGAAATAAAAAGTGGCGTTTACGTTTTGGTTTATATAACTCCGTGTGCAAGCAAGACACAAACTGCCAGAGATTTCACTTATTTCTGAACCCTGCCTTCACAAACACACACACAAACAGCATGTGGTGTAAATCGGTTGCCAAATTGTATGAAAGGGGCTTTCTGTACTTCCAGTTCTTTTAAAATCTTCTGTACACATTAGAAACCATTTGGTTCTCGGTACAGTCTGCAGCTCATGCCTAAATCTGTGGCGATCCAAATCAGCCAGTTCATTGGCTTTTGTTTTTGGTTAATTTGTAAGAGAGCTCGGGAAAGCAGATGCCATTTTCATAAAAAAAAAAAAAATTGTAAAATGACCTTTTAACACTAACAATTCAGGATGTGTACTCTGGAAAAAAAAATGACAATGCATTTTTATTTTGGTTTAACTTATTTTAATAAAGGTGAACAGGTTTCAAATCAGTTATACAAAGTTTAACTTGATATTTTTGTCGGTTTGATTGATGTAAGTTTAGATGACTAGAAAAGATTATTTGATTCAACAAAAAAAATGAAGTCAGCAAGACTTTTTGCTGTGTTTTTGACACACTCAAAATTATATTTGCTGTTTGTTCAAACGTCTAACTTAAAATGAGCTGAAACAACTCAATCGAGTTTTTTTGGGGGGAAAACCTAATTCTTTTATGTTCAATCCACTTAAATCTGTACAAAAAATAATAATAAGTTTACCTAATTTCTTCATGTTGCCCCAACACAAATCGATTGTGTGGAACCAAGCGTTTTTTACAGTGAACAGTAGTACATAAAATGCATTCATACACACTTAAAAACACACTGACACACACACACACACACACACATATATATATTAGGGTTGGGCATCTAAGCTATAATGCCGATCCGATACGCATCTCGATTCAAAGAATACGATCCGATATATTAGCGATACATTTGTGACATATTGCGATGCAACACGATACGATTCACACCCATATCACGATACAATGCGATAATTCAGCACTAACTAATTAGATCAAGTTTATGAGATGATGTGAAAGAGGATGCTGTGCCATTGAATGAGTTTGATTATTTATAAACCAAGCAAAACCAAGACTTTTTTTTACAAACTGACTCTTCTCTCAGAGCCAGAGTGTCAGTTTACAGTAGAGGGCCATTTTAGATAATATAGCACATATTATTTAAGTATTTTCAAGATAAACAGAATGTATAAGTGCAATATATATAAAAAAATATGTATATATTTGCACTCTTTCAACATAAATAAATTTAGCATTGCACAACAAGAATTGTGATTTAACTTTTCAACTATGAAAACAAGTTTTACAAAGATATATTTTGCCACTGAATATTCAAAACTTAAGGTCGTGAACTAGCAGTGTTATGCTGCTTTAAAACATCACTGTCACTGTAAACAACAGGCTAATAAAAATATAACAAACCAGCAATCTTCTTGCTGTGAGGTGGTCAAACTACCCACTGTGCCACCGTGACACCCAATTATTTTTATCATTATTATTATTAATATTATTATTATTATTATTATTATTAAATAAAAATTAACAGGAGGAGGTGTTTAAAACCTTCGTTCTCCGTGACACTAGGCTGAATATCTTTGCAGATGAACAATGCAATAGCATTCGTTATTGGCGTAGAGCGAGCAGAACTGTTGCGCAAGAAAAAAAAATTTCAATGCTTTTCTCACCACTTTTGGAGCTGGTTGAAGCAGTACGAAAGCCGGGGATGCAGAAACACTGGATGCTTTCACAACAACACCGTGGCGCCGCTTCAAGTGAGATATCAGATTAGTCGTACTGCCCGCGTATTTTACAGATGCGCGGCACATTTTGCAAATTGCATCTGTCCTGTCATGTCGTCCATCCTTAAATCCATAATGTTGCCATACTTTAGATTTAAAACTCAGTGGGGAATAAAATGTTTGTTTTGCTTCTCGCGCTTTCTGAGGGCGCTCCACTAGCTTCATCCGCACACCTGATACACTGAGTTGTAGTGTAAGTGTACACATCCGCAAATCCGTTGCTAAGGCTTACTTTATGTAGGTCGATTAAATTATGCGCCAAAAACAGGTTGACAACACTTGTTAATAAATAAAAAATACATTCTATATTAAAAATATAAGCTGTATCTCGGAAAAATCGATGCATCTCGCAAAAACCG